>NW_017307230.1:93606-112153 GCF_000935625.1 Nanorana parkeri
CCCCCCCCCCCCCCCCAAGGAAAAAAAAAAAAAAAAAAAAAAAGGTTGTCCCCTGCCAGCATGATACAGAGAAGGACTCTTTTCTTTTTGGAAGCAGTGATCTCTCTGCAGAGGTCTGACATGCCCCTGCTAGAGTCACAGCTAGAGTTCCCCAACCAGCAGAGAGCATTGTGTGTGCGTTGGACTTCTGCAGAGAGACCGTTACCTCCCCACACAGTGCAAGGGTCCATCTCTTCAGCTTGCTGGCAGGAAACTGGCTTTCCTACTTAGGATGTTGCTGCTTTCTTAAGAAAAAGTGGAATTTGTTTCCACTGACATTTCCAATATGTGTTCGTTGTAAGCCATTATTTTCATATGTAGAATGCTACAGTCGTCCATGAAGTCCTTGTTCAGTTGTATGGGTAGAGGTAATCAGTGGCAACTTACCTACCTTTCCTATCCTATTACTTATTTCCTGTATAGCAGTTTATTTCCCGCTGATTCTTCCCACTGACCTCCACCTAATAATTTTCATATGTAGAATGACACAATATTCATGAGGTTAAATTAAGTTCTTGTTGAGTTGTATGAGTAGAAGTAGTCAATGGGCGCTTACCTACCTTGCAAGACAAGACACAGAGAGCGCCTCCATCGCATAAAAACTTTTTATTTAAGCAGATAAAAACTGGTATAATGGTACTCACAAAAGTCGAGTAAAAACAGGCATGTAATGGTCTGAACACGAAGTGCTTATCCACCGGCTGTTGGTCCTCCCTGGTGGTTGATGGTTTACGTGTTTCTGAGGTCACGCCTCCTTCTTCAGAACCCTTACCTACCTTACCTATCCTATTACTTATTTCTTGTATAGTGTATTAGTGCCCACTGGTTCCTTCCTCTGACCCCACCCAATTAGTTTCATATGTAGAATGCTGCAGTCGTTGTTAGATTCATTGAAGTTCTTGTTGAGTTGAGTGTGTATCCGGCCACTTTTCTACCTTATGTATCCTATTACTTATTTCCAGTAGAGTGGTTTATATTGCCCGCTGATTCCTCTCACTGACCTCAACTTAATACAGGATACAATTTACTTATAATATTAATATAATATTGAGATCAGTGGGATGGACCAGTGAGAGGTGCAGGGGGGGTCCGGGAGACAGATACTCCTAAAAGTATCACTTTCCATGTTGACTTCAGCAGAAGACCTTTCGGGATTGGGGCAACGTTCAGTGGAAGATGAGTATTTACACTGTTCTTATACAGACACAACTTTTTAGGGAAACGGTAGTATAGAAAGAGGGTTGCTTTAAATGAAAAATCCTAAAGGGACAGTAAGATCCTCTATTCTAGGTTGTGTTAGTTGTATAAGGACTATAATAATCACGAACAATAACAAAAATAATAATAATATTAGTAATTATAATTCTAAAATTAGTATTTATTATTATTATTATTATTATTGGTGTTGTTGTTATTATTATTATTATTATACAGGATTTATATAACACCAACAATTTGCACAGCGCTTTGCAAAATGGAGGAGACAGTACAGTTACAATACAATTGGGTTGGGACGGCCCTGCTCGTGAGAGCTTACAATCTAGTAGGAGGGGCAAGTGATACAAAAGGTAATAAATGTTTAGATTGAGTTGCTGGAAGAAGTAAAAGGGCAGTTATGTTGAGGTGGGATAGGCTTCCCGGAAGAGATGGGTTTTTAGGGATCGACTAATGGTGGGCAGCGTAGGAGATAGGCAGGCAGAATGGGGTAAGGAGTTCCAGAGAATGGGGGATACTCTGGAAAAAGTCCTGGGGGTGAGCATGGGAGGAGGTAATTAGAGAGCTAGAGAGCAGGAGGTCTTGAGAGGAGCGGAGAGGACGGTTTGGGTGATATTTTGAGATGAGGTCGGTGATGTAGGTTGGGGCGGAGTTGTAGATGGCTTTGTATGTCGTTGTTAGTATTTTTTATTTTATTCGTTGGGCAATTGGGAGCCAGTGGAGGGATCGGCAGAGAAGGGCAGCAGACATTGAACGGTTGGTAAGGTGGATGAGTCTGGCAGCAGCATTCATGATAGACTGAAGGGGGGAATAGCCTGTTCAGTGGTAAGCAAACATGGTGGGAGTTACTGTAGTCGATTATTATTATTATTATTATTATTAATGTTTTAAACCAGTTTTTTTATTATTATTATTAATAATAATAATAAAGTATGCAATTAGCTACATTAACAACCCAAAGAAATCAAGGAATCTGGCAGGTGATTCCAGCCACCCTCCCCACCCAGAGTTCCAGTTTTGGAAGGACAGACCCTACAACCCCAATGTGACGCAAACAGAGGCCCTATGAACGCAGTGTGTGCATGTTTATTATCACAATAACACTAAGCTATTCTGTATTGTTTATACATAGATACCGTTGCTTCGATACATGGAACACACATTACCCAAGTAACATGCAATGCCTGCTCTGCAATCTATGGGGAGAGCAGTTCATGGCATAATTTAGAACACGTGCAGTGATGTCACAAACATGACACGTGCCCTTAAATTGATCCCTGTAAAGAAAAAAAGAAAAAAGAAAGTCAATTTTCTCTGGCGATACAAGTAAGTCATGAATTCATTTATTTAGAAAGTAACAGTTTGCAGGGTCACATTTTTTTTTTATTCTCACGTTCAATTCCCTTTTGGATTTGGCCGTGTTTGCAAATGAGGCCTAAAGTGCTCGGAGACGGGCGATCTCCTTCCCATAATTCTTACTCGTGTTGACTTTTACAGCAAGTTTAGAATTACGCACTTGACCCTCCCGACCCCTTCTATTTCCTTACATTCGACATTCGGTGATAGTAAACATAACATCGCTCATGTAGGTGAACATTGTGCGGCTGACAAGTGTGATTCAATTTGGAGAGCGGAGTTTAATATCGAACAGGCTCGGCCCGGGCCGTAAGCAGATTCAGAGCTTGGGCTGGGATGAAGTGCAGACGTTGATGAGTGAGCGTTTCGTGAGGCAGAGACTTTCCAGCTCCGAGGAAATTGACTTGTTCAAAGGGACCTATCCGGGGCCTTATTCTGCTCAACATAATGGAGAATTGCTAAATTTTTATCAGATTTCAATGGAGGGCTTTTACTGTGGCTTCGAATGTGTCATGTGGACGACGTCTTCCATTATTACACATTCTTTAAAAAAAAAAAATGTGTTAGTCCTACCAAGGTCAACTCTGGAAGTGAAATGCAATGTTAAAACACATATATGAACTGTTCTTGTTGTCCAAATAAATTGTGTTCAGTCAGCCTTGTGTGCCAGCCAAACAGGTTTTAAGGATAAGCTCCTTCTTCAGGGCTGTAAGCTTGGAACTGTAGCCCTGTGGTTTGTAGAACCAGGTTGGACTGTCTTGGACTAAGCTGAGTCCTTTGCTTCCCTTTGCTTTCTATATGCCTGAATGAGTTCCAGAGAGCAAACAGCTCAGCTTTGTCCAGGGTACACCAGCCTGGTTCTACTTACCAAACGCTACAGTTGTTCTAAGCTTATGTCTTAATTCTGGATTTAGGAAAACAAATGACAAACGCACTCAACAATTCGTCACCAGCTATACAGTAAGGTGCACACGAAATGGGCTTTGAACAGTAAAACAGTAGAAAGGTATCATGGCACAATCACAAGCCAGCATGTAAAACAACTTGTCTCACCACTAAGAGGTGCCTTGGCGCGGCTGTGCGGCTTTCACATTTTCTGCAGAAGACGTGTATCCAAACCTCTGTTATTAACCTTAGTGGTGAGACAAGTTGTTTTACATGCTGGCTTGTGAGTGTGCCATGATACCTTTCTACTGTTATAATTCTGGATTTGCCCCCACCTTCTGTCTCTGCAAAAATGGTCATCAGGACAAACAGAGAAGGTAAATCTCCCCAGAGAGAGACACAAACAACAATAAAAACTTGACATTGGGTCTAAACCTTCCCTATTCTATCTAAAACTAAAAAAAAAAAAGCTTTGACTTCACATACACTTTAAATGTACACCACGCTTACAGAAGTCAAGAGTCCCTTTCACCGTGGCTTGAGGGTCCACCCAGTCCTCCATGGGTTCCTTAGCTGATATGCTGCAGTGAATTCCCAGCTCTTCCCAAATGTTTCAGAACAATGCTACGTGGAATTCATCTTCAAGTCTCTGAAGAACAGTGCAGAGGGCTTTGTACACGCTTGGTTCAGGTGAATATACACATTTATTTGAATGGAGAACAGAGGGGGGAGGAGGAGCCCATGCTGTTTAACACAGGTAGGAAAAATGGCGATCATAATGGGTTTTATTAACCTTGACCCAATGAGGCTTCACCAAGATCAGTTTGAAGACCAGCATAAGTACTAGCAGATACCACAGGGCACAGAATTTAAACACTGTTTTTACTCTAAGCAGGTTCACTTTAACCTTTATGGTTCTGAATATCGTTGGCAAGGTTCTGAGGTAGAAATGTCAAGATTAATGGGCCGGTCTCTGGAAGCCCAACAACAGCTGGAGCCAGTGCCTTAGGATGTGCCAATTTGCCCAACAACAGCTGGAGCCAGTGCCTTAGGATGAATCTTTGAATCCTCATGATATTGTTCCATGGAGTCTATTTATCAAACAATCCCTGAACAATTTGCTCAAATCCGCCAAAGAAATGATTCCCTGAAGATTCTACGGGATTCATTCATCTATACCTGGCAACATTTACTCTATTTATTATTTGGGAAGCTTCCAAACGGTGATTCTTGTTAATTTGACATTCACTATATTTGCAATGCAGGAAGCTGATGGGTGAATCTTGTTAATTGGACATTCACTATATTTGTTATGCAGCCAGCTGATGGGTGAATCTTGTTGGTTCTACATTCACTATATTTGTTGCGCAGACAGCTGATGGGTGAATCTTGGTTTTTGAATGTTGGCCAAGTAGAGGTTATTTTCGTATATGTTTAGTATGTTTAGGTGAATCTCCTTGAAAATGGGTGACAACCACTTTGATCAATAGAGTGAATGTTCAAAATCAATTGTTGTTCAAAAAATGGCTCAATGTTGGGCAAATTGCTCATCACATCAATGATTAATGGACCGGTCTCTGGAAGCCGCCATGAGCAGAGACTTTACAAGCACCAGCTCGCTTTCCATTGTCTCTCGGAATGACTTTCGAATATTGGCCATGCACTGCCATGGTATTTGCAATAGATCTCCGGGCCGGAAAAGGGAGCGCTACATTGTAACAATCCATGTAGAACCTGGTTAAGTTCACATAAATTTTTTTTCCTGGGATGCTAAAAATACCGTACGCACGGGAAACTGATCAGCCTTCTAGGAAACAGCTGTCAGCAGCCGACTGGCCGCACAGAGCCAAGCAAACTCCTCACAGACCTGGAATTAGGACAGCTGCCAGCTCTTTGCTGTTATTGGCCAGGTAAACTACCTGGCATGTTGGTACAACTGGCATTGCCATCACGGCCCTGAATACTGACTAAATCGCTTTCGCAGCCCGTGTCCTTGCTGAATTGGGTGCAATTTGCCAGTTTTCCATGGTCGGCCGCTCAGCTCGTTTTTGCTCCGTCACTACTTTTATTATTTCCTCTAGAATAACAGAAGTACATTTGCTACTACATTATTTTTAATAGGCTGTGCAATTATTTAATCTTGTGGTCTTGTGTCATCATTGTGCTGCGGATTGAAGTGACACAAAGGCAGCGGAGAGGTTTGAGTTCCAAAAATACATTTTCCTGAGTTGTTTAAAAGTTTCCTTTCAAAGAATGGCAAAAATACAGTTTAAAGGAGAACTATGGGGTTAGTGTCTTTCCCCATAGTTCTCTGAAGGGTAACGGGAGGACACAAACTATCGTCCTCCTGTCACCTAAAGCTTAGTATACCGTGAGCTGCAGCTTGCGGTATACTGAGACGCCGCAGCTGAAACGGATCCCGACAATTATGTCTGGATCCGCCCAGCTGCATGAGTGACAGCGGGCTCTGCATATCTAGAGGCAGAGTCAGCTGTACCCGCCCCCTCCCCGTCCGTTCCGCCAGTCAGCACTGGAGGATCGGACAGGGGAGGGGGGAATCCAGTCACTCCCCTGTCACGGCTCATCTGCGGGGATAGATCGAGAAGTGAGTTAGCGCCGGTATATGTTCGCTCACTTCCCGATCTACTGTGCCGACCCGTGACAGTTTCATTGTCACAGGTCGGCTCAGATTATGAGGCTGAGTGTAAAGCACTCACCTCATAATTCTCCTTTAAGGAACTCAGACCGAGGTTCTTTCTTGAGTACTTCCACTATCCACAAGTACGAATGGGGACGTGTTATCTTTCATTGACTGCCACTTGTAAAGCGTCATGTAATTCCTTATCAACTGCCACCTGCAAGAGTGAAGTCGTGTCGTCGCTCAGCCGCCACTTATAATGGGCGATGTGGCCTCTCCTTATATGTCACTCATGAGAAAAATATGCAAGACCAGCCAATCACAGTTAGCGCATCAAAAAGTAAAACTGCCAATTATAGTCAAAAGGTAGAACAGGCAGCTTCATTTTGGCCTACAACATGTTCCAGTTAGCTGCAAACTAATCTAAAAATATCAAACTGGATGTCAAAATGGATAAGCTTGCGGAATTTCTCATTTGAAATGTTCCATCCTCATCTGTAAGGAGGTCAGATATGTATATTATGGAAATCACCTGCAACTTTTCATACCCCTTGACAGGACGGAGATGGGGGCCGGTATAATGGGTAATTTAGGCCTTTCATACAAAGTACATGTTTCAGGACGGCGGAAACTCCATCTTCTCCGAAGCGTATTGTATATCGCACTTCTGAGAACTCAATCACCGCTCTCTCTCATATCACCTCCACATCTGTCCGTGAGGCTGACAAGCCACAGACTTCAAGTTGGGCTCTTAGCTGCGATTATGGATGACAATGATGGATATACGAGGTCCTTTCAGGTCCTCCAAATAAGCTTTTCCAACTCAATAAAATATTTGCCCGGCATTCCTTACAGATAAGGCCCGAAGCTCAAAGCCGATCTCAGAAAAGTCTCCCTTTGTTCTGGGTGAAAGATTTTTCTTGCCGTGGCACTAGCAAAATAACAGCTTGGTCTGCCTGAACCTCCAGGTTGTCATAACATCCATTTTTGTATGATTACCAGTGCTGCAAATTCATTGGAAACTTTGCAGGAATGGGTACAGGCTTCTATGAAGGGAAAGGTAATGCTACTCTAGCTGAACCCCATAAGTTGTTTTCTGATGATATGTCTGTATCATTGTGAGAATGCGCTTTTTTTGTTTATTGTGAAAAAGCCCAGACATTTTCAGGGTCAGAATGTAGACTTTGCTTTGTTCTGGTGCAAGACCAATCCAGATGCAGAATGACTTGACACTTTCGGGAAATACAAGATAAATAAGTATTAGAAAGATTTACTTAAGGGTCTCTTCATAACTCTTCTACCCAGCCATATGCTGGGTGAATGCTGTTCGAACAACATTCCTGCCACTAGATGGAGCCGAGAAGAAGAGGAAATTCCTATGCTCCTTGGTTTTATCTAGTGGCCAGAATGCTCCAAGAAAGGCATTTGCCCAGTGTATTGCTAGACAGAAGAGTTATAAATCGATCGATTAGTTTTAAGGGTTAAAGTTAGGGTTAGGTTAGGTTGGGGGGGGGGGGGCTATGCTTTAAGGTAAAAGGTTCAAGCAACAATTGAGTTCTAGGAGTTCTGTATTGTGCTTCGTTTTAGAGTTATGAGACACTGTCACCTTGGCCATTCAAGGTGTCTATAAAAAAGGGTCCCCAACCATCCCCTGATACTCACCTTACCAGTGTTACACCATCTCTCTTTCCTAAATCCCAGCCAGCACTGAAATCAGTCAGGTGGTGTGCTTGGGCATAGAGATTAGATGCTGGACCCAAGCACTGTTATATGGGAGGAAGGAGGACACGTGCTTCCTCATACCTGAAAGCACCGGGAAATATTGGTGAGATGAAGGAAAGAGTGGTGGGGGGTACTGGTGAGGTAATAGTGAGAAGGGTGGGCCTTTACAAAGACACGACTAGAAAATTAATATATCCATTGGTCATAAAGCAAATAAATCCATAGACCAGAAAGTGGCTATATTCATAGACCAGAAAGGGGCCAAATCTATAGACTAGAAAGCAGATATATCTAGGCCAAAAGAGTGAACATATCCATAGACCATAAAGTGGATCTATTCATAGACCAGAAAGCAGCTAAATCCATAGACCAGAAATCTGAAATATCCTTACATCAGAAAGCGGATATATCCATAGACCGGAAAGCAGATATATTCCTAGACCAGAATGTGGAAATTTCCATACAGCAGAAAGCAGATATTTTCTTAGACCAGAAAATGAATATATCCATTGGTCAGAAAGCAAATTAATCTATAGACCAGAAAGCAGATATATTCATAGACCAGAAAGTGGATACATCCATAGACCAGAAAGGGGATATATCCATAGACCAGAACATGAATATATTGATTGGTCAGAAAACAAACAAATGCATGGACCAGAAAGCAGATATATCCATAGACCAGAAAGCAGATATATCCATAGACCAGAAAGCAGATATAGCCATAGACCAGAAAGCAGATATAGCCATAGACCAGAAAGCAGATATGCCATAGACCAGAAAGCAGATATATCCATAGACCAGAAAGCAGATATAGCCATAGACCAGAAAGCAGATATAGCCATAGACCAGAAAGCAGATATAGCCATAGACCAGAAAGCAGATATGCCATAGACCAGAAAGCAGATATATCCATAGACCAGAAAACAGATTTATCCATAGACCAGAAAATGAATGTATTCATTGGCCAGAAAACGTATATCTCCATAGTCAAAATTTCTTGAAGTCAATATCTCATGAAGGGAAAAGACTCCAATTCAAAATGTTATTTTCTTTAATTTTCAGCTAACATAGTAAAATTAGATTATAAGAAGAGTTCGTGCAGACAGAGTTTGCATAGTATCATCCCCAGCAATAAACTCCCCGCGATCCCTATATTATAGCTGAGTGTATACATTGGACATAGTCCAAGAGGATTAGACTGCGTGCTCACTAACAGCCAACCTTGATGGTATCTAAACGTAACAATATTAAACTGTAACCTTCAGGCCGAAACAATTTATGTGTGTGTTTTCCTTGAATATATTCCGTTTCTGTAAATATTTATTATAAATGTATTTTATATGATGGAACAGAAGGAGCAGAACACCCCAAACTCCCAGATAGGTGAGAATGGTCCAGAGCTGTTTTAGAGATCTCATCACTGGAGTCAACAAGCTACATGATGGTTCCCAGCGAGATGCCAGGGCTAAAACAGAGAATAAAATTATATGTGTTCGTTCATTTGTATATCTCTTTTTTTTTCCATGGTGCGTGCATTGGAAAACATCCCTTGTGAGCAGGGCCGGATTTCCCACAAGGCCAACCAAGGCCCAGCATCGGCCTTGGTTGGGGCAGCAGGGAGTAGAGAGCCAGCAGGGGTGTGGAATTCCTATCTCCCGATGCCCGGGACATGCGGTTCCGGGCGCTAAGCGGGTAGTTGTTTTCTACATTTAGCCCTGCTTTGGGCAAGCAGAGCTAAATTTACAGTAGGGAAGCCGCCGCTTGGTTTGTACACGAGATCACTTGTATGCAGCCTGCAGGTCTGCCATTCTCCATGGGGAGCCCTGCCTGTGAGCAAAAAAAGGGAACTGGGAAATCATGCCACACAGGTAAAAGTACTCTGGAGAAGAAAGGCCACGATTCCCTGAACCCCTCCCCCCGGGGCGCAAGACTCCTGACAGGGCTAAGGTACACTGTTCCACCGAGGCCAAAGTCAGGTGAGCACCAATCATTAAGGACAATGAGAGACCACCACTAGGGAGAGGCAAAAGACCTGAAGGCCACGGAACCTCTCCCCAAACTTCCAAAGGAACACACACCCTCGGTCTTCTGTGGGGTAAAAAGTGCTATTGCTTTATAAATAAGTGCTAGTTATGAGACAAAGCAGACTTTCCGGCAAATATAAAAAAAAATTGCTCCAGGCTACCAAAAGGCCTGCCCAAGAAGCACTGTGCAGAAATAAGCTTTAAGAGTGCCATAACCTAGTGCCCATGTCACACAGTAGGGTCCCAAATCCTGGCACTCCTGGGGCACCACCACCAGGGGGCACAGCACTGTAGGTTCTCTACATTCTCTGTCCCCTAGCCAGACAAGGGCGCCCCTTTCCTACCAGAAGGCATTAACACCTGGGGCATTCCTGCCTACAACCGGAGCTGATGCACCGGGCCAGAAGCAACCCAGACGGAAAATAAATTCCCCCAGTACCCACCTATTACTCCAGGAAATACTAGCTTGCCATCACCAGTTCAAGGACGCGACCATTCTTCCCTGAAAACAGATAAGAACAGATGCTACACTCAATCTTGCTCTTGGGCCAAAAGAAACATGGTAATTTGTGTTCCAAACACTCAACCTAAGCCTTACTGTAACCCTTAACCTAACACTTTTGAGTTTATTTATCAAACTTCCTCCCAAAGTAATGGTAGTTACCATCTTAGGACGTTGTCGCCAGAACATATGTTCCCATTGGAATTTTGGGCAATAGTAATACCAATGTACAACCTAAAGAGCTAATCTGTCCCCAAGACATGTAAAAAGCCACAAAGTAGCCTTGCCCCACCAGACTCCACCTGCGACCTAAATACCACTCTTGGGTGGACTGGTCCTTTAAGAGGGGCTTACATGAAACCATCCTACACCTTGGGCTCCCCTGCCAAAGGTCTCCCCTTTTGCTCGGCCGTACAGTAGCGCTTCCACGTCTTTCTCCATAAATTCTCTCGTTATGTAAGTGTCCGCGGCTGGAAAACATGACACACGCTTTACATCTCCAGTCTGTTTTCAGATTATAAAGTTCATCTTGATCTCACTTCGGGGATTTGCATTTACAGAGCGATGATGTGATTGTTGCTGTAAGGAATCTGACGTTTAATAAGCTGATGTTTTCCTCATCCTGAGCTCGGTAACGAGACATCTGGACTGAGTTTGATAGCGAACCCTCCAAGCGGCGCGAGGCACCTGAGAAGCATTAGACCTCCGCTCCGCTGATAAAAATCGCCTTTCGTGGAAAAAGCCAACCTGCGACAATGTAACCGGAGAGGAGACATTTAAGACCTCGGTGTGCCTGGAAATGCGCGGCATATGGGGGAATATGGGTTATCTAATGTGTATGTAGCCGCACAGCTAAAAACCCGAGCGGTGTCTGATTTCAGCACAATGTGTATAAATCTGACTTATGGATACAATGTATCACCATTGAGGTTATCAAAACTGCTCAGCTACTGAACTCAAATTAACTGCTGGTGGTTCCTTCAATCAGGAAGGATAATTAATCATTTGTGATAAAATCACCAACCGCTTAAAGAGGAACTTTACCCAAATCTCTGAAATGACAACAAAGTCACCTTTACAAATGTTTATTAATGACAATCTACAAACAGATACTTCTAGATAATTGCCGGTGTTCTATCGAAAGCTCCAACTCGTCGAAATCTCCATCTACCTCACTGCCGGGTACTTGCAAGTTGGAGATTTCGACCAGACGGCGTTAGACCGCAAAACACAAAGACTGACGAAGCTTCTGTACAACGGCATTTTAACAATATTCAGCAGGTGGCAAACTCAAAGAATATTCTGAAAATGCTATGCGCGCATGCGCACCGCAACTGGGCAGAGCTCCAGTCTTTCTGTGCACCGGAAGTGAGGTAGTTGGAAATTTCGATGAGTTGGAGCTTTCGATAGCACAACAAATGGCAAAGGCACTCATCAACTCATAACCAGCTTTAAAGTAAGGTGCACATGGAAGGGCTTTATACAGTACAACAGCAAAAAGTTTCCCAGCACAAGCCGTTGTGATGTGCGGGGTCCCTTGTGTGTCCCTGTGCCTTTAAGGAGGTTGGGCTGCCTCCTGGTGAAGCTGCACCCAATTTTATATTTTGCTACATGTGCTCCAAGATGGAGACTCTCATAGGTTAGAGTTAGGACCGCACTACACAGAGGGGCCTTGACGAGACAGTGCGGCTTTCACATATTCTGCAGAAGACGTGTATCTAAAACCTCTGTTTTTAACCTTAGCAGTTTAGATAGAACACAGGGAAATAAAGCAGGTGGCGTACGCGCAGTAGAGCCTACTCATCCACACCTCTTACTAGCACTTAAACCGGAAGTGACATCATTGGGGACCTCGAGGAGTTAGAGTTTTCGAAAGAACACTGGCTTTTTATTCTTTGCATACTTTATTTTTCCTTTCCTCCCCATTCTTCTCACAGCGGCCATTTTAACTAAGGGCAGATTAACCACATGTGACCATGACATGTGACCATGCACATCATCTCAGGGGAGGAAAACGCCTTTCCCTGAGGATTTCATGAGATTACAGATGAGATTTGCCAGCAATGCTCTGCTGATGTAACCTTCCCAGGATGCAACGCTTGGGCACATTGCATTACTAATGTCCCAGAGGACTAGGAAGTGGAAAAACAATAATTGTCTGTAAAAGAAAAATATGTCTGTTTAACTAATGAATGTAAGATGATTTCATATCAGCATGCTGAGGCGATTTTTAGTGAAAGGCAGATTGAGAAGTTTTTCACAGTGCCTCTAAGGAAAACATGTCATGGCTCTGTGCTGCGCATGCTCCATTACTTGCATGCAGTGCAGGAACCAGTGAACACACCAACTTTCATATTCACAGGTAGTTCAAAGATTAATTTCAAATGGTGTGCAGGGGGAGGAAGGAAATGTAACCAGTTCCAGACCACAATCTGTAGATTATCGTTTTTAGGAATGATGCCTTGTGCATTGAAAACGTTAGTCTACAAGCCATGGTAGACATAGGAGCACATGTAGGTGTACCTAGATACTATTGTCCTCAGACTGCACTGTCACTGGCCTTTGGGAACCAATCTTCAATCACAATGTCTGATTGCACAGCTCTCTCATATTGACATTCACTAACTACCCACCCCTGGCTCTGACATAGCAGCCCAGGCTCCTAATTTTTGAGTCCATTAGATCTTGCAACACGATGAAAGGGGATTGTTCCCCCCCCTGAAATGTGTTTGCTGTATTATAAAAAATAAAGGATAGAAATCACCAGCACTCAGCAAATGAAGTTCAAAAAATAACGTCCATTTATTTGGACTAAACGTCACTCATATTGCATTATCCAACGTTTCGGGACCACGTAGGGTCCCTTCATCAGGGCAGAGATGTGACATTAAATGAACGTTATTTTTGGAACTTCCTCTGCTGAGTGCTGGTGATTTCTATCCTTTATTGACTGGTATGCACGGCGCCATCCGTGATTGTCACTGCGAGCACCACTATTGTTACTTGGACTGGAAACGCTGCAAGGAGTGCAGGGGTACCTACTGTTTTCTGCTGTATTATATAAGCATTTTGCCACTTGCAGAATGAATAAAATACACTTTTGGACTATATATATGAGTTAGTTTGTGGCTCTTTTTTGCTTGACTATATATATAGATGTCCCAATCAAGGTGACCCCTGGATTCGGGGAGAACCCCATTTTGTAGATAGCTGTGGAACCTTGACCACAATGATATTCTACTGAACAGCTATAGATCTGGGCCAACACCTCACCGCTGCCTCCACTAAGATCCCTATGACAGCCAATCATGGTTATCAAAGAGGTTTCTATAGAAACAAACCTGACAACACATTCACGGCTGAAGCTGGCCGCCTGCAACAGTCACAGTGCAATTCTGAGTGTAAACAAAAACTGAAGGGCTCCGGCGCCCGAAGGATCAGCCGAAGCTACGACTGGATACTTCGGCTCCTGCATGAATAAGCCCCTAAAATGATGTATCAAATAAGAGTTATATATTCATTAAAATCAACATAATGAAAAATGATTAAGGTTGATAAATTTGTCGTGGGGTCTGTTTATAAATTTTTTCACACAACTTTAACCCAGGATTCTCACTTTTTTCCCCCAGATCAATCCATTTTTTTGATCTTGAATGAAAAAAATTGTAAATCTTGGGTGTAAACATTGACTTATCCACAGTTAATCCAGTACAGCATCTACTATGACCAAATGACAGGTCCTCTTTATCATACTTTGGTTTTCCGTCAGCGAAGAAAAAAAAAATCCCTAATAAGCTTCGTGTGACAAAAATATCTCTGGGCACCATGATAATGAACGTCTGGGAGGATCACCGGGAACAATCGGCTCTGTGATCCCCACCTGAGCCGATGACACAACCTGTCTGATGGAAGGGGCTGCCGAGTCTCGGCATGTGGACATGATAAAGAGACGTCTCCGGCCCAATTGGGATACATTTCCAGCTACTGATGGAAGGAGGTCATTGGAAAGGTACGTTCATCATCGCAGGAGGCTACCAACCCATCCCGCAGACTGGATCAGATGTTACTAGCAGCAGATACATATCAAATAAAGGCAGATCTGTGTAAAATATATATTATGATGTATTACAGGTATGGATAATAAAGGAGAAGAGAAGCAAAATGAGCGCCTCCATAGTATAAAAAGCGATTTTATTCAGTATTAAAAAAACAGCTGAAATGTACTCACAAACAACCAATGGTAACATGCTTGTAGTGCCTTGCAGCACTGGGGGTCCGCCGGTTCAAATCCTGGCCAGGTCACTATCTGCAAGGAGTTTGCATGTTCTCCCTGTGCTTCCGTGGGTTTCCTCCGGGTACTCCGGTTTCCTCCCACACTCCAAAGACATTCTGGTAGGTTAATTGGCTCCTGTCTAAGTTGGCCCTCTATGTATGCATGTGATATAGGGACCTAAGATTGTAAGCTCCTTGAGGGCAAGGGCTGCTGTGAATAGGTACAGCGCAGTGCTGCGTAAATTGTCGGCGCTCTATAAATACCTGTAATAAATAATAATAATAAATAATTAAGATCTCAGGATGGTAGAGGATGGACGAACAGATGAGGCTTAAAAATGCTGGTGAAGAGCTAAATAATTCTAGATGCACATCTTCCTTCGGTTGACTCGTTTCTGGGGCCAAACCCCTTTCGTCAGAACCTGAAGTGTCCCTACCTCTCGGAGACTCTTAAGAATCGAAATTTAGCCAATAGCAGCCGACCTTCTGTTCTGGTGACATGGGACTGCTAAACCTATCATATCGTCAGAGGCAATTCAAGCTCATCTGCCCGCTAAAAGCTGCGCCCGTCACCCGTACGTGAAGGACAACCTGGGCACGCCCCCTGCCTCATCAAAGCAGTAGGGGACCTGTCAGAAACGGCCGCTGGTGGGAGTGAAGTGAACTCCTCCCCCAATCTGCCGCGTGTCACTGATATGATAGGTTTAGCGGTCCCATGTGACCCTCCCTGTAGTCTTTCCTTCCTTCTCTTCTTCTTCCTTCCCCTCTTCTTTCCTTTCTTCCTCCCTCCCACTCTCCCTCCTTTTTCCTTCCCTCCATTCTTCCTCCCTTCTATCCTTCCCCCATCCCACTCCCACCCTCCCTATCTTTCTTTCATCCTTCCTTTATTTATTCCTAGCTTTTTTCCTCCCTTTCTACCTTCCACCTCTCTTTCTTTCTTTCTTTCCTTCTTTCTTTTTCTTTCTTTCTTTCTTTCTTTCTTTCTTTCTTTCTTTCTTTCTTTCTTTCTTTCCTTCTTTCTTTCTTTCTTTCTCTTTCTTTCTTTCTTTCTTTCTTTCTTTCTTCCTTCCTTGCTTCCTTCCTTTCCTTCCATTCTTTTATCCTCTCTCCCACCTCCCTCCCTTCCTTTTTTTTCTTCCTTCCCCTCTTCTTTCCTTTCTTCCTCCCTCCCACTCTCCGTCCTTTTTCCTTCACTCCATTCTTCCTCCCTGCCTTCTATCCCCCCCCACCCTCCCTTTCTTTCCTCTTTCTTTCTTCCTTCCTTCCTTCCTCTCCTGGTAGTTACAGTATAAAATCTAGTAACATTGATGAAATCACAGACAATAGACGCACACAGCGGGGTGCAGAGCTGAGCGCCCCCCGTTCCCCTTCTCTTGTATATATCGGGCTCACACATGTGTTTGTTTCCTAATGAGCTCTTTATTTTGCAGGATCGGAGCACAGATGTAAAATTCGGCTTTATCAGGGTTTTCTCCGCGACATAAAGGGACCTCTAAGCTCATTAAAATTATTGCCGGCTGTCACCTTCGCAGGGAAGAAAAGAAAAAAAAGTCAATTTTACAAGCAGCGTCCACCAGCTCCGCTTTCACTCTCACCTCCATTCATCCTCACAGGACTTCCAGCACACCTTGGAAGCCGCCGGTGTCGGGGGTGCAGCATTATTTGTGAGTTCTGTGTAAAAATAGAACCGTATGAGGATGAAATATTGTCAGCTGGGAAGTTATGCAGGTGAGTGAACTCAATGAATGAATGGGGGTGTTTTCTGTTACCTAGAGGACTGCAAATAATCTAGGTAGGAGGTTTACAGTGGGCAGGAGGACATCTGTGCATTGAAACAAAATCCCCCCCAATATTTCATCCTTATTTTATATATCTTCAGCTATGACTCGAGAAACTTTTATGTTTTCCCATGAATGTCATTAGAGCTGAACTCCGGCCTTCCCTCCAGTGCTCCTCTCCTGGACTGAAATGGCTTCCTCTGATGTCACTGCACACTGCGAGCTTCCCACAATGTGCATTAGAAGCTGCAGCAAGTCAGATAGAGGCCGCCCCATTTCCTGGCTGAAGGACGTCCAACGACAGCTAGCTCTTTCCTCCCCAGCCTGGCCCGCCCTTTTCACTCATTGGAGTCCATTCAGTTTCTTCAATCATAGAGGCTCAGTATCACATGTGGGCGTTACCTAAGGCAGGCTGCCGGTCAGGGCAGGTAGAAGATTAGAGAGTATTCGAGGGACAGGCTGAGGTCAGCATAGGTAGCAGACTAGAGAGTATTTCAGGGACAGGCTGAGGTTTGGGCAGGCAGCAGACTAAAGAGTATTGCAGGGACAGGCTGAGGTCAGTGCAGGTAGCAGACAAGAGAGTATTCCAGGGACAGGCTGAGGTCAGTGCAGGTAGCAGACAAGAGAGTATTCCAGGGACAGGCTGAGGTCAGCACAGGTAGCAGACTAAGTAGTATTCCAGGGACAGGCTGAGGTCAGCGCAGGTAGCAGACTAGAAAGTATTCCAGGGACAGGCTGAGGTCAGTGCAGATAGTAGGCTAGAGAGTATTCCAAGGACAGGCTGAAGTCAGGGCAGGTAGCAGACTAGAGAGTATTCTAAGGACAGGCTGAGGTCAGGGCAGGTAGCAGACTACAAAGTATTCCAGTGACAGGCTGAGGTCAGTGCAGATAGTAGGCTAGAGAGTATTCCAAGGACAGGCTGAGGTCAGGGCAGGTAGCAGACTAGAGAGTATTCTAAGGACAGGCTGAGGTCAGCGCAGGTAGCAGACAAGAGAGTATTCCAAGGATAGGCTGAGGTCAGCACAGGTAGCAGACTAGTGAGTATTCCAGGGACAGGCTGAGATTAGGGCAGGCAGCAGACAAGAGAGTATTCCAAGGACAGGTTGAGGTCAGGGCAGGCAGCAAACAAGAGAGATAGGCTGAGTTAATCCCTGCCTAGGAATGAGGATGCTGCCCAACGGGAGTGCCCACGGTGGTGGTGATGATGGCCACTGGTCAGCAGGCTGTGGAGAGGCTGAGAGGGACAACAAAGGAGCATCCCATACAGAGTTATTTTAATGGTTCTACAACAAGGTGGTCATTGGGCTACTTTAATAATTTTTTTGCAAAGGAAATTAAGGATTTGTTGTATTTCCATATACGTTGTTGTGATACTTCGAGGTCTCCTAGTAATAAGTAATTTATGCAGAGCGAGCCGGAACAAGTTTTCACATCATTTTACAGGACAAACAGGAAAGTGGATCCATTACAAACCGATAATTCTTCCGTGACTCTATTTCAGACCAAACGGTTACTTGTGAGAGGTCGGAGAATTTACAGCTTCATATTGAATTGCTTAGCAAACAGTTGCCTTTAGGGATGGAGATACATCAGGGCAGAGTTTCAGCTCTCGGAGAGGGTCCGCGGGCAGCCTCAACGACTGTAACATTCAGGGGAAGGAAGCTATAAGACAATTTATGGTGGATCCCCACAACTCGGCTGTTTGCACTGAATTAATCACTTAAACAACTTTCCTTCCAGGGGCCATAGCATAAGATTTACTGTGCAAGCTACCGGGGATCCCGGGGCCCCCGCATGCAATGTGAAAGATATTAAAATCCTTTTTACGTTTTTTTAACTTTAAAATATGTCAAATAGGACTAAAGAGGCTCATCATATTATTATCCTAATCCCACGAAGAAGAAAAAGTTACTTTATAAACCACCGTGACCTCTCAGCAGTTACTTTTCATTCATTTCACTGCCATGTGCTGTGCTGAAGTTGTTATTGGATTGTCCGCTATGTGGTGCTGCACGGTGCGGGTCATCAGAGCTCTTTGCTGTGTTGTATATTCAGGGCCCCAAGGCCGAGTTCCTCAATGCACCCCACTACCCGCCAAACACCCCCCCCCCCC
>NW_017307230.1:112250-114764 GCF_000935625.1 Nanorana parkeri
GTAACAGGAGGACACAAACTAGCGTCCTCCCGTCACCCTAGGCTCAGTATACAAAGCTACAGCTCGCGGTATACTGAGACGCCGCAGCTGAAGCGGATCCCAACAATTATGTCTGCGTGAGTGACAGCTGGCTCTGCTTATCTAGAGGCAGAGCCAGCTGTACCCACCCCCTCCTCCGTCCGTTCCGCCAGTCAGCGCTGGCGGATGGGAGGGGGGAACCCAGCCCCTCCCCCTGTCACGGCAGAGAGCTGTGACAGGATCGAGAGGTGAGCGAACGCTGGTATGTGTTCGCTCACCTCCCGATCTACTGAGCCGACCTGTGACAGTCTCATTGTCACAGGTCGGCTAGAACTATGAGGTGAGTGAAAAGCACCCACCTCATAGTTTTCCTTTAATTGTTTTATTTTTTCCTTACCTTCTTTTACTTTTTTATAATTTTTATTTATTTTCAATTTTTTTTTCATTTATCTTATTTTTTACTTTTTTATTTTTTATATGTATTTAAATATTTCCATGTTTATTTGTCTTCTTATTTATTTTCATTATTTCTTATTATTTTTTTACTTTTTTTTACTTTTTATTTTTTTAAAACTTTTGATCAATTTTTATCTTTTCACTTGACTTTATTGCTAATCACACAAGAGCTAACAAATTGCTTTGTGAAAGCATTTGGGGGTGACAGGTTCTTTTTATCGCCAGAGGCATGTTTAAAGGAAGACAAAAAATCTACCCGCCTGGCGGCTGTGCTGCCCCTTTACTCCCTGCTGCCCAAGGCCGGCTTTGGTAGGCCTAGTGGGAAATCCGGCCCAGCCTGCTTGCATTAAAAAAAATGTATAGGTGTAATACAGAGCTGCATTTGTTTGTGTCTTTCTTAACAGATCTGCTGAGCTTGTGTAAACCGCGGCCTACCAAAAAATAACTGTGTGAAGTAGTTTGAGGCACAGCTGTGTTTTGCTTCTGTCGGCTGATTAAACAATCCTCGCGGACCGATCGTACAAGCTTCACCTTCCTGCAATTACCAGCAAACACATTTCACAGCAATCAGGGTATAGAGCACAATACAGCCCAGCTAATGAGTGATGGCAATAAGCAAACCAAGCTGGCCCGTTTGATGTCCTCCCTTCCATAAACACCACAATGGTGCAGCTTGTTTTTCCAGCAAGCTCTGAGCTGATGAGGTTCTTCTCTTAAAGGGAAAGTCCACTTTTCCCCTTTCATTGTTTGGTGGCTCGATTGTACAAATGAGAGCTGGGAATATAAGATTGGGCAGATTGGGGGCCAGGCGGGTGGCTGGCTGGCAGGGACTGGCTTCCAAGGACGAGGCAGCAAAGAGAAGAGGTAAGCATGGCTCTTGTGTCACCTTCCAGCCCAAGTGGAAGCCACTGATGTTTAGATAGCTGAGTTTATAAATACCTTGATACGGTGCTCAGGGCATGAGGGTTGGTCATAGACCCATCCCCTGATATAGGACCGGATTAAGAGCATCATAGGTCTGGTGCTGTCGGTTGATCGGATGGGAAGCAGCTTGCTATCGGCCACCTAATATGCCTGATTAGAGAGCCACTGGCGCCTCTGCCTCATTGTGAAGGTAACAGCAATGAGGATCACCAGCGCTCAACGGATGAACCTAAATCCTTGTGTTTTTATTGAAGAATCATATCACATACATTGCATAGCCAATGTTTCGGAACCATACAGAGTCCCTTCATCAGGGCACACATAGCTGTCACCTTGTTCGCCCTGATGAAGGGACCCTGCGTGTTTCCGAAACATTAGCTATGCAAAACTGCTGAAAATAGGCCCGGATCAGTTTGGTATGCCCGATGGCAATCTAGGCCAGCCAGGCTGAAAATGAATGTGGTAACCAGATCCCCTCTACTCCTTACAGCAATCAGAAACACGGAAACACGCAGGGTCCCTTCATTAGGGCGAACAAAGTGACAGCTATATGTGCCCTGATGAAGGGACTCTGTATGGTTCCGAAACATTGGCTATGCAATGTATGTGATATGATTCTTCAATAAAAACACAAGGATTTAGGTTCATCCGTTGAGTGCTGGTGATCCTCATTGCTGTTAACTTTGGATACGCACAGCACCATCAGTGGACATCACTACGAGCACCACTGCTAATGTAAGCATACTAGGTCCTGATTGCTGTAAGGAGTAGAGGGGATCTGGTTACCACATTCATTTTCAGCCTGGCTGGCCTAGATTGCCATCGGGCATACCAAACTGATCAGGGCCTATTTTCAGGAGTGGGCCTGAAGCTGGCACTCCTTTAGCCCCTATGTTAATCCAGCCCTGCCCTGATCCCACCGCAAATGTGGGCAAGTGCATCAACACAAAGTATTATAATGGGTACTGGTGACAGGAAAGGATGATTTTGGTAAAATATACATGCCTGGAACTAGAAAAAATGGATTGGCAGGTGTGGGGTGGGGGTAGCAGTGTAAAGGGTGCCCTTTGGTCTTGTTGCCTTGGTTGTAATGAACCCGATCCTGGCACTGCTAGG
>NW_017307230.1:114821-124171 GCF_000935625.1 Nanorana parkeri
ATAGGAGAAGAGAGCAGAGTGACACAGAACTGAGCAGCATTGCTGCGGAGCTTCGCTTGCCATCTGCTTTTTGTTTCTCTATAGTTAGTGGGCAGGGAGTCTTCTACTGAATATGACAGGGGTGGGCAACTCCGAGCCCTCTATCTGTGCTTTAACTATGAATCTCAACATGCCTCTGGGGTAACTTGCAATGCCTCATGGGACTTGTAGGGCGTAGTTACGCCATTCACCTACAATGGGATTTTTGCGGTCAATCATCATGGCTGCAAAAAAGTAAACTCACAAAAAGTTTTGCCAGCTCGGCCCGCTGAACAACCTTCTGTGTACATATCAATGCCAACGCGAAAAAAAATGCAATAAATATCGCTCCCTACACCCATGAATGGCGTTCTCCGAGAGGAATAAAAATGTATCTTTCGGCGTGTTTTCACAATCCTGACATTCTGTTTCTCTCTGGTGGCAACAAATATATCTTTATTCATGAACCTTGTTTACATATTTGTGGGTTCTGCTCGTAAAAAATCATGTCACAGAGGGAAAATGATTGCAGCTCCCATACCTCCTGCAAATTCTTCTTCAGGAAAACTTCTGGAACGCTGCGAGAATCAACTTCACATTGTAAAAGATGAGCAGAATGGGACTTGGCAGAGGGAATCTGAGAGCGTATACATGTCATATTTTTCTTCTGAACTTCTACACGGAAAAAAATTAATGTTTCCTAGAAAGACAAATAAATATACATCCCCCCCCCGTTCACCTTGACAGATCCCAGGAAGACGGACATCATTCTTGCACGTTGCATCTTCAGAGAATACATCGGACAAATCAACAACAAACATTTCAACTTTAAAACTTTTTAACATTAACACATTTCAACATTGGGACATTGAAACATTGAGACATTGAAACGTTGAGACATTGTAACATTGAAACATTGTAACATTAAGACATTGTAACATTGAAACACTGTAACATTGAGACATTGTAACATGGAAACATTGAGACATTGTAACATTGAGACATTGTAACATTGAGACATTGTAACATTGAGACATTGTAACATTGAGACACTATAACATGGAGACATTGTAACATTGAGCCATTGTAACATTGAGACATTGTGGCATTGAGACATTGTAACATTGAGACATTGTAAAATTGAGACACTATAACATGGAGACATTGTAACATTGAGCCATTGTAACATTGAGACATTGTGGCATTGAGACATTGTAACATTGAGACATTGTAAAATTGAGACACTATAACATGGAGACATTGTAACATTGAGGCATTGTAACATTGAGACATTGTAACATTGAGGCATTGTAACATTGAGACATTTTAACATTGAGACATTGTAACATTGAGACACTATAACATGGAGACACTATAACATGGAAACATTGTAACATTGAGACACTATAACATGGAGACATTGTAACATTGAGACACTATAACATGGAGACATTGTAACATTGAGGCATTGTAACAATAAAAGAAATGAAAGGATAACAGACGTTGTTATGTTTGCAATAATTTGTTTTTTTTGTTATCTACTGTTTTATTTTATGGGAAATATTTATAGGTGGACCCACTCACATGATTCTGAAGCTCCGCCCCCTACTACATGAAAACTGCAATGTGAATATAACATAGACAATTGTTAAAAAGACCCTTTTGTAATTAAAGTTGAACCCCAATACACAGGCAAAAATACTTATAAGGGAGCAGTTTTACCTCCTGCCAGTTTAGCGTAGATGGAGGAATCTGTTGCACTTTTTTCCATCTAAATAGAAAATCTGCAGATAATCTATAGGTGTGTTGGCAGCTTGACTCTCTGTCTCTTTCTCTCTTCCTATCAGAAACATTGAGACACTATAACATGGAAACATTGTAACATTGAGACACTATAACATGGAGACATTGTAACATTGAGACACTATAACATGGAGACATTGTAACATTGAGGCATTGTAACAATAAAAGAAATGAAAGGATAACAGACGTTGTTATGTTTGCAATAATTTGTTTTTTTTGTTATCTACTGTTTTATTTTATGGGAAATATTTATAGGTGGACCCACTCACATGATTCTGAAGCTCCGCCCCCTACTACATGAAAACTGCAATGTGAATATAACATAGACAATTGTTAAAAAGACCCTTTTGTAATTAAAGTTGAACCCCAATACACAGGCAAAAATACTTATAAGGGAGCAGTTTTACCTCCTGCCAGTTTAGCGTAGATGGAGGAATCTGTTGCACTTTTTTCCATCTAAATAGAAAATCTGCAGATAATCTATAGGTGTGTTGGCAGCTTGACTCTCTGTCTCTTTCTCTCTTCCTATCAGTGTGTCCCTTGTTTACACATGAGCTGTTATGAAGCCAGAACCAGCCTGTGCATCCGAAGCTTTGCAGAGACAGACTAGACGTCTTCAGTTGCAAAGGTAACGGAATTGTGTTGCTGGCTGAGTGGTATAAATTGTATCTCTGGTGTCTCTTTGAATATCAACAAATAGCTTTCCACACTCAGCTGACATTGAGAACTGGCAGGCATATGTCTATGCTTCTCCCTTCTGTCATGATGAAAAGCATAAACCATATACAGTATGTCACCTTCATTAACCCCAGACCAAAAGGCAACAACTAAAGCTCGGCATTTCATGTTGAATGGAGGTCCCCTTTAAAGCCTGTGTTTGATGTGAGTCCAATCTGAACATATTATCTGTGTGTTTTATGAAATATCATCAGTGTACATTTGTTTAGACTGCTGCTTATCTAGACTGTAAAGATCTGAAAGCCTGGGATCATTATTTTTGGCGGGCTACAAAGAAACCACAGCGTTCAGAATCGAATTCCTCACATAAATATTATTGGCCAGATCCAACGACGTAAAAAAGTTCCTGCTTTCTGGATGGGCTTATCAAGTGAACAAAACTGGCCGCAGCCGAGCCGTTGGCAGGTCAGATGGTCGACTTACAACAATTTCATTTCAGAAATATTTGAGGTTATATCCAGCTTGAGAAAGAAACTAGTCAATTGTGTAAAAGTGTATTGTGATCATGTCCAGTGGTCAGCCATGTTGGGGGTTGTAGTGTTCTATGTGCAGAGTGTAATAGAATTGTATTCTGATCATGTCCAGTAGTCGGCCATGTTGGGGGGTGTAGTGTTCTATGTATAGAGTGTGATAGAATTGTATTATGATCGTCTCCAGTGGTCGGTCATGTTGGAGGTTGTAGTGTTCTATGTATAGAGTGTGATAGAATTGTATTATGATCATGTCCAGTAGTCGGCCATGTTGGGGGGTGTAGTGTTCTATTTATAGAGTGTGATAGAATTGTATTATGATGGTGTCCAGTGGTCGGTTATGTTGGGGGTTGTAGTGTTCTATGTATAGAGTGTCATAGAATTGTATTATGATCATGTCCAGTGGTCGGTCATGTTGGGGGGTGTAGTGTTCTATGTATAGAGTGTAATAGAATTGTATTATGATCATGTCCAGTGGTCGGCCATGTTGGGGGTTGTAGTGTTCTATGTATAGAGTGTAATAGAATTGTATTATATTCGTGTCTAGTGGTCGGCCATGTTGGGGAGTCTACTGTTCTATGTATAGAGTGTAATAGAATTGTATTATGATCATGTCCAGTGGTCGGCCATGTTGAGGGTTGTAGTGTTCTTTGTATAGAGTGTAATAGAATTGTATGATGATCATGTCCAGTGGTCGGCCATGTTGGAGGTTGTAGTGTTCTATTTATAGGGTGTAATAGAATTGCATGATGATCATATCCAGTGGTCGGCCATGTTGGAGGTTGTAGTGTTCTACGTGTAGAGTGTAATAGGATTGTATTATGATGGTGTCCAGTGGTCGGCCATGTTGGAGGTTGTAGTGTTCAACGTATAGAGTGTAATAGAATTGTATTATGATCATGTCCAGTGGTTGGCCATGTTGGGGGTTGCAGTGTTCTATGTATAGAGTGTAATAGGATTGTATTATGATGGTGTCCAGTGGTCGGCCATGTTGGAGGTTGTAGTGTTCTACGTGTAGAGTGTAATAGGATTGTATTATGACGGTGTCCATAATTTTATTATGTTTATATTCGGCACTTTATAGAATTGTAAGTATACATTGTAATTATAATCACAGGCAGAAGTCAGGCCATGTTTTGGTTGTAGTACTTTACATTGGTATTTCATTTAACAGAACTGCCTTATAATGACTTGTCAGGTAAAGGAATGCACTTTTTTTCATTTTCCATACAAGTCCATGGTAGAAGCCTCAATAAAGACAAAGATTTGCTCAGAGTCTATTTTTCATCTAACAATATTGCAGTAGATGGACATATTTTCTTTATAACTTTTGGGCATCAATTCAAGCGTGGCCCCAATAGAGTGACATCACAGCGTTCGCTCCCGCACAGCTGTACTCTGCTGTTATCAGTTACACAAACAGCAAACGAGACCTGAATTCCAAAGACATTAATTTCAGTCGTAAAAATATAAATAGAAATGTTTTCGTTTTGTGTAATCTGTTCAGCTGCCAAGAGATTCACGCTGGAGATCGCACAGAAATGAAAATATGATAAGAAAACAGGTTCGGTATATTTCTCGGGTGTCTATTTTTTCATATTAAACTTAGGCAATAATGTGAGACCTCTGGGTGATATTAATCCCCTCCACGTTGAGCTGTGATGTTTGTGGATTGCAACCTTGCTAAAATGTAATATTTTGCTTCAGAGCGGTCTTTGGAAACCTGCAGTTTTCACACACTTGGGGAGCTACAAGTTTCACTAGGGCTTACAGTCAAAATGATTTCAGGGAAGGCCAGGAGGTGCAGCGCTACAGGTCCTTAACATGACCTTTGTAAGGTTAAAACGCCTTCTCTCTGCCTTTCTAATTACAGTCACCACTGGGATGTTAAACACTGCAACATGGCCTTTAATAAAGTAGAACGTTCTCTGTTCCTGACCTTCTGTCTACCTTTTTGATTATACTCACAACTGGGATATCACACCATTCCAGCATGACCCACCATAGGGTAGAACATACTCTGCTCTTGACCTTCTCTTTACCTTTCAAATTATAGTCACCACTGAGATATCACACCCTCCATCCTGACCCACCATAAGATAGAACATACTCTGTTTCTGACCTTCTGTCTACCGTTCTGATTATACTTACCACCGGGATATCACACCTTCCAACATGACCCACCATAAGGTAGAACATACTCTGTTCCCAACCTTCTCTTTACCTTTCTAATTACAGTCACCACTGAGATATCACACCTCCAACATGACCCACCATAAGGTAGAAAATACTCTGCTCCTGACCTTCTCTCTACCTTTCTGATTATACTCACCACCGGGAGATTACACCTTCCAACATGACCCACCATAAGGTAGAAAATACTCTGTTCCTGACCTTCTCTTTACCTTTCTAATTACAGTCACCATTGAGATATCACACCCTCCATCCTGACCCACTATAAGGTAGAAGATACTCTGTTCCTGATCTTCTCTCTACCTTTCTGATTATACTCACCATCGGGATATCACACCTCCAACATGACCCACTATAAGGTAGAACATACTCTGTTCCTGACCTTCTCTTTACCTTTCTAATTACAGTCACCATTGAGATATCACACCCTCCATCCTGACCCACTATAAGGTAGAAGATACTCTGTTCCTGACCTTCTCTCTACCTTCCTGATTATACTCACCACTGGGATATCACACCTTCCAACATGACCCACCATAAGGTAGAACATACTCTGCTCCTGATCTTCTCTCTACATTTTTGATTGCAGGGATATTACTCCCCACAACATAACTGTACATAGAAGATAATGTGCTCCTGACTTTCATCCTAGCTTTCTGGTTACACCAGCAGGATATCACACCTTCTACATGACCCGCTATAAGACGAAAAAATACTCTTCTCCTGACCTTCTCTCATTACATGCACCACCGAGATATCACCCCCCCAAACATGAACTTCCATAAGGTAGAAAAACTCTGCTCCTGATCTTCTTACTGCCTGGCCTTACTCTTATCATCCCCAAAGACTTGTACTCAAGGGCAATTCCTCCTAAATTTCTTGTTTCAGCCGTCTGTCGCCTACCTTGACTGCCTTTAGGCTATCGCTAAAGACTCATCTCTTCAGGGAAACCTATCCCACCTCAACCTAACTGCTCGACTATGACGTTCTCAAACAATTCATCCCCACGCAGCTACCTCCTCATGTATCACTAGCCCCTCCCTTTTAGATTGTAAGCCCTCAGGGGCAGGGCCCTCCTTACCATCTTGTCTTGAATTGTGTTGTGATTGCAATGTCTGCCCTATATTGTAAAGCGCTGAGCAAACTGTTGGCGCTATATAAATCCTGTAATAATAATAATAATAATTTAGAATTTCTATTGCTGCGCAGAAGAAGAGGAAAATATAGAGATCCTGCCATTAAGCAAAATCAAACAAAGAATAGCTAATTCTATCCACAGATTCAGATTTACCTTTATTCTGTGAATTATATACAGTTGTTATTATTGGCAAGCATATTGAGCAGGTTTTTCATACTGGCCATGAATCTGAGATGTGTAGCCTCCCTCTCATGCTGCAGTGTGTTTGTGGAGCCTACAATGAGGTCTGAGAGTGGGCATAGCTGGAATCAGGAAACACACTGGCTTGCGCCTTCATAGGTTTAGATTTAGAACCATTTTGAAGCTAAAAGGCGGTTATTAAAGTTTAGCTGGGTGAGCAGCTTGGTGCAGAAGATAAATGATGGTATTGAATGCAAGCAGGTTGACAACATTTTTATTTCTAACCTTTCAGATGAACGCTATTCCTGATTTGTGCCCTATATGCTGAAAAATCACCCATTTTGCACGGCGAGGACAATTAATGTCTTCTGTTGGGGTGTCTGCATATGAATTTTCACTTCAGTTCTCTGTGTCTGAATTTCCTGTTTGCATTGGAAGCAGCAAGAGGGAAGAAGAAATATTAACCTCTATAATAAATAATGGAGACATTCTAAAGATGTAAACAGATCTTTTCGGCTTGTTGGCTGTTGCTGATGAAGCAACCAACCGCATGACCGCTGGCCAACTCAGACCTTGTTTTGACTTTAAACCAACCAAGCTGATGCCCTCTCTTGTTTATCATGAAAACCACATTTTGGCATCATGTCCAGAGCATGTGAATGTCATGAAATTGAAGCCTACAAAGCCCATGAAAATGGTGCCCCTACAGAGCCTTTCTTCTACTAACAAACAACTCTCTGTATCTTTGCTCACCACTTATCATGCACACCATGATGTTGCCCCCTCCCATCCCCTTTTTATTGAATTATCTTCCTCATGCCATCGAGCATTCACTAAGCCTCAAAGTCTTCAAATGCTCCCTTGCTCAGTATTAAGTAACAAGTGCATCCCATAAATCATGCACTTTCTATGGGAAAATGTCTGGATTTCCTGCTATTCAAGTGTAGACGATATATCTAGGACTCAGGAAATTTTTAGGGAGGAGTGACAACATTATTTGCAGCTAACAGCATCTGCCACTAACAGTTATTTAACCTATTTTGGCAAACGAAAGTCACCCTTTGCCACCCCCAGGGTTTCTAAAAATGGCTGCTGGCTTAAGCCCACCATTTCACTTCCTGTCTACCTTGTAATAAAGGCCAAACAGGAATGCCAAATAGGGCTCTCCTTGCCCTGTTCTATGGAAAGCTCTGTGTCTTACTGAGATGCTGTTTTCCCAAAATTGGCCAATGAAGCCCATTATTACGGATCACATTTCCATCACCGAAGCAGAAACTCTCCATTATGCCCGCTGAGAGGCTTAGGTGTTACTCTTTTTTATTAATTTTTTTCTTTTGATCAATATTTGTGTCTTCTGTAACCCTCTTCAGGAGTCATTTCAGGCCCACCGTACCTTTAAAAACTGCCACAAAAATCACCTTCATGTCGCCTTCCACTTTGGTTCCAACTCATTTTGACACAACCCAAGACTTCTCTAATAGAGCCCTGGATAGCAGTGGAAACCCGACACATATATTGTATGTAGTAGGGATGCACCGATATATCGGCCGCCGAAACATATCGGCCGAAAATTGCACTTTTGGCTAAATGCTCTGTGTTCCAGCGGGGAGGAGAGAAACTGTGACAGCCGCCCGAGTGCTGCAGGAGGAGAGCACCGCGAGCGGCCGGTGTCTCTCCTCCCCGCACCGCTCAGCCTCCTATCACAGTCCGGCAGAGCGGTGTGTGGGTGGAGACAGCCCACGCTGTCACAGGAGGCTGGGCTCTCCTTCCTGCACCGCTCGCTCAGCCCCCTGTGACAGCGTGTCAGGATGGAGAGCGGGTACAAGCAGTCGGTGATCAGTGATCGCTGAGTGTTTGTAGATAATTGAGGACAGAGTATGTTTACTATATCCTCAATTATGAATGAATGGGAAGTGATCTACATCCCTTCCTGTTCATTCATGATAGTGGTTATAGTAAACATACTCTGTCTTCATGTTATGAATGATCAGGAACACTCAGTATAGAGGATTCCTGTTCATTTATAACAGAGGCTGCAGAAAGAGAGATTGAGGGCTCTGTGTGTCTCTGAGGAATCTGTGTCCTCAATCTCTTTTTCTATTTTAAAAGGGAAATATCAGGGGGTCTGTTTAGACCCCCAATATTTCCCCAAAGCCCCTAAAAGTAAAGCAAAAAATAAAAAATATTTAATTTAAAAAATGAATTAATAAATAAAAATAATTAATAAATAAAAATAAATATAAAAAAATGAAAAAGTTTAGAAAAAATAAATAAAAATTAAAATAAAAAACATTTTCGGTTTCGGTCTGACAATTGTTTATATTTTCGGTTTCGTTTTGGTTTTGAAATTTCCATTTCGGTGCACCTCTAGTATATATCTCATACCAAACTGACATCCGATGACGTCCACAGGGGACCACCCCAAGTAAGCGCAAGTAACCAAATGGGGGGTGTCATCTATTCTAGTGACAACTGTCTAAGAGGAGATTCCCCTCCCTTTGGAGAGATTTCCTTCACTTCCTGTTGCATTTATTAGACAGAATGTTCAGGTAAATCTCTCCAACGGGAGGCGGACAGCAAAAAAATAAACTGATGAAGATTTTAACTATTTTTTACTCTAAAACAAAGGAAAAAAAGTTTTGGCTTTACATACATTTTAATTATGGTCTGTGTTCACTTTTAGTAGTTTATATGTTTCAATAATACAAAACTAGATGCTGTTAAACTGACTTCCTGAAATAAAAAGGTTCATCAATTCCATTATAAATATATATACATATATAAAAAAATATATATATATGTATATATAT
>NW_017307230.1:124649-132884 GCF_000935625.1 Nanorana parkeri
TATATATATATATATTAGTATATATAGTGTATATATTTCAGTTCTTGAAGACTATCTTTAAATATTATCATAGAAAATAATTTCCAGCCAGCTTCCCGGGGACGACTCCTTTAAGGAAAGCCACTGAGGAGCCATACGGTAGGAGCACAATGGTTTAACCATCACACATATAAATATTCAGATATTTTACAATGCACTGAAGGAGCTAATCTAAGTAACAGAATACATGTGAGCGAATGAAAGCAGCGTCCATGAGCTTTACGGTGGGTAGAATTACACAGCGTACAGAATATCACAAGAAAGGTCTGATGCTGAACATTGCTTTACAGGTTATTCTGCTGGGTCTGTTCCTCAGCCAAATGGTTTTCTATTAAGCCTTAAAGGGGCAGTGGGATCAGGAATTTTGGTTGGGAGCCAGCTCTGCTCTTTTGTATCGTATGACTCCATAGAATGAAACAGAATTGAAGGGAAAAAAAATGAATTGAAACAAAATAAATAGATCATTGGAAGAATAAGGAGAAACTGTGGAAGAGAAGAGGAGGAAGATTGAGAAAGGAATCAAGGAAGGAAGGAAGGAAGGAAGGGAGGGAGTAACAAGGTTTGAAAGGGAGAACTTAAAGGAGAACTATGGGGTCAGGGCTTTTCCCCATAGTTCTCCTTAGGGTAACAGGCTCTGCCTCTGCCTCTGCCTATCTAGAGGCAGAGCCAGCTGTACCCGCCCCCTCCCCCGTCCGTTCCGCCAGTCAGCGCTGGCGGATCGGAGCGGGGAGAGGGGAATCCATCCCCTCCCCTGTCATGGCAGAGAGCCGTGACAGGATCGAGAGGTGAGCGAACACCGTCATGTGTTCGCTCACCTCCCGATCTACTGAGCCGACCTGTGACAGTCTCATTGTCACAGGTAGGCTAGAACTATGAGGTGAGTGAAAAGCAGAGGGAGGTAGGAAGAAAGGAAAGAAGGAAGGAGGGTGGAAGGTAGGAAGAAAGGAAGGAGCTAAGGTAAAGTGAAGACGTAAAAGAAGGAGGAAGGAAGGAAGATTGAAGGAAAGAACTGAGGGAGAAAAAAAGTAAAAGAAGGAAGCAGGAGGAAGGAAGGTAGAAAGAGAGAAAGGAAGGAAGGAAAAGGAGGGAGACAAGACGGAAGGTTGAAAGAGGGAAGTGAGGGGGGGGGGAAGTAAAAGAAGGAAGCAGGAGGAAGGAAGGGAGGAAAGAAGGAAGAAAGAGAGAAAGGAAGGAAGGAAAAGGAGGGAGACAAGACGGAAGGTTGAAAGAGGGAAGTGAGGGGGGGAAGAAGTAAAAGTAGTTAAGAGGATGGAAGGAAGGAATTCATATACATTCTAAAACGTCTCCAACACTCTCTGCTCTCAGATCCCATAAAAGACGAATATCTTTACAACTGATGAAAGAAAAGATTTAACATTTATACTTTTATAACTAGCCGCTCGTAGTCATGTGACGGTTAGTTCTTAAGCGGTGAATCTCTGGAAAACGAAGCTTCCATTTATGAGATCTGAGGGCCCCGAGTGCTGGCCATTGTCAGGGAAGTGCTAATCTTGGATTAGGACGCCGATCTCACACCTGGAGCGAGGCAGCCGAGGCGGATTTGAGCTGTCTGCTCGCTGCACCTACTTTGCAGGGAAACATAAAATGTAAGAATCCTAAATGCCTACATATCTGGACGGATCTGCTCCTCTGTAGCCAAATATTATTTTCTTGTTACAAAATATAAACCCGAAGATGCATCACCTATTCATGACATCCAAAATGCTGAGGAATAGTTCATGATTGCCTCTGTACTTCTCATGGTTTCTTTATTGTCTGTCTAGCTTGTTAAATGTGTTTTTTTTCATGGCTTTTAAATGTAAAGCCAAGTTAAACTCACAGCAATAGAGAAACAGACATTCATAGTCTTGATGCAGCCTGGTGCAGCAGCTGTGAAGGATGTCTTATTGGGACTGTGCAGTCCAATAGATACCAGAGCTGGACCCAGTGCACTCAGTAATCAGTACTGAGTAGCAGTAATAGTCAGACACGCCCCCTTTCTTCCTCTGAAAATACAAAGTACTGTATGTGAGAAAGCTGGTCGGATGACCAGTGAAACGTCATCAAGAAAAATACAGCAAGTCCAGTTGCTTTGACTTATCTTTTACAGATGTACCGTGACCTGGATGAATGAGAACCTTCACACACATGTACAGTATGTGAGAGAACGCTTGTGCTGAGGGGTGTGGCTGTTACTCAGCTCTGCTAGCACAGAGCACTGGGCTGAAAAAGGCAGGAAAGAAGAATTTTCACTGCGAAAAAGAAATACCTAAAAACATTTCCAAGCAAAAACCAGCCACAAGTTATAACACGGCAGGTAGAGGACTATATAGGGATAAAGAGGAGTGAGACTTCTACTAACTATCTGCCCCCCCTTCCCCCACCACACATTATGGTTCCTCCCGCTGATTTTTATATTCCCATAGTCTGTGACAGGGGTGCATGTGATAGGGTGACAACTCAGAAACACAATTGGGAGACAGTAGTCATCCCATATTCTCCACCAGAGGAGCATGTGACATGGTGACAATGAAGGAACACAATTGGAAGGCAGTTGTCATCCCATAGCCTCTGCCAGGGGAGCATGTGACAGGGTGACAACCCAGGAACACATTGGGAGACAGTTACCATCCCATAGCCTCCACCAGAGGCACTTGTGACACGTTGGCAATGTGGAACACAATTGGGAGACAGTTGTCATCCCATATTCTCCACCAAAGGAGCATGTGACATGGTGACAATGAAGGAACACAATTGGAAGAGAGTTGTCATCTCATAGTCTCCACCAGGGGCGCATGTAACAGGGTGGCAATGCAGGAACACAATTAGGAGACAGTTGCCATGCCATAGTGTCCACCAAAGGAGCATGTGACATGGTGACAATGAAGGAACACAATTGGGAGACAGTTGTCATCTCATAGTCTCCACCAGGGGCACATGTAACAGGGTGGCAATGCAGGAACACAATTAGGAGACAGTTGCCATGCCATAGTGTCCACCAAAGGAGCATGTGACATGGTGACAATGAAGGAACACAATTGGGAGACAGTTGTCATCTCATAGTCTCCACCAGGGGCACATGTAACAGGGTGGCAATGCAGGAACACAATTAGGAGACAGTTGCCATGCCATAGTGTCCACCAAAGGAGCATGTGACATGGCGACAATGAAGGAACATAATGTGAAGACCGTTGTCATCTCATAGTCTCCACAAGGGGCGCATGTAACAGGGTAGCAATGCAGGAACACAATTGGGGGACAGTAGTCATCTCATAGTCCCCAACAGGGGCCCTTGCAACAGGTTGACAATGCAGGAACACAATTGGGAGACTGTTGTCACCCCATAACAGAAACATTCCTTAACATGTCAGAACCACCAGGGATTTTAAAAGATTTAAAAAGTAAAGAATACATTAACATGTTACATTGTATACGAGATGATATTGGGTTCATGTCTATGGCTTGGTCCCTAGATGAAACTCCTTTAAGTGCCTCGGCCAGACAGGCTAGAAGCGCTGCGCCTGCCTACGTACGATGCTCTATACACACATACAAATGGAGTGAATTGAATCCACAGGTGCAGCGTATCCTGTTCACTAGAAATAAATCTCATCCGAAGTACCTACACCGAGTAATCGGATATTCTATTCATGAAATTATATGTATTTTTGCAGAAATATTGTAGAAAAGCCTTTCGGTCCCCCAGACAGTTACATTTACAGCTGCGATGCAAAAGAAAAAAAAATTAAATGAAATAAAAGAGTTTTTGGGGGAGTTTTTGTAAGATACGGATGGATATATTTTCCTGGCGAATTAATGGGGTGTGCGCCAGACACGCAACGCATTAAACAAGCAACATCACACCAAATCAATCCGGGACGCCATTCAAGGCACCTAATCTCCGGGTTTTATGTGTGTGTTATTCCCAATGTCACCTCAAAGGCCGGCAACTTGACTGATTTGTAAAAATACACAAATATGCAGAAATAAAATGCCGAAATTTCCTGAGCAAAGGAAAAAAAAAAAAAGAAGAGGGATATATAATAAGAGTGTGACACAGTTACAGTATAGCATTCCTGAATTCACAGCAGCAAAATATGTGTGCGGGTATATGAAATGGGGGAATAAATGAATATAAGAGGATGTCAGAGCAAGAGGCGGGGAAAAGTATTTTTGCACATTTTTAGGCATCGCCTAGCCAGTCTCCAGATCTCAACCCCATAGAAAACCTTTGGAGGGAGTTGAAAGTCCGTGTTGCCCAGCGACAGCCCCAAAACATCACTGCTCTAGAGGAGATCTGCATGGAAGGAACTTGTCAGGATAGATCTCTGCAGGGATGCCATTAATGTATGTATCTGTGTTTAGTGTTTGATCTCCATAAATAATCATATAGGAATTTATACATATTTATGCACAAAGTCATTGTCAATAAACATTGCTCAAGTCCACAGTGAGTATGGCTCCTAGTGCCCAGCATTTCACAAAAAGTAACACTTCATTCCAAGAAACAAATATAATTATACACAGTGAAGATCTCTCCAGGGACAACTTGTAACCGGTAATGCGATCGCGCCAATCTTTGCTCATTAGTTTAGCCAGTCGTGAGCTGTGACTGTTTTTTTTAGTTCCCCGCATTCTTATTTCCAAATCAAGGTAAACCAGATTTTGGCTGTGTCCCCTCCGTATAATTTGATTTCCTGAATGAGCCAGACGGCAATTTATACAGAGGGAAGAAATTGGTGACAATTATGTATTTCCATGCATTGCATCAAGTTTCCATACAAATTCTGCATGTTTATACCGCTATCGGCTTACAACTTCTAATATAAAAGTGTAAAAAATTATTGCAAAAAAAAAAAAAGCATTGGACATTTGAATTTGAAATCTTGGATTTTTAAAGTTGCTGTCAGAACTCGGCAGTTGGCACAATTTTACAGGTTTTAGAAAATAATCTGCAGAAAAGACAGCCTATCCATTCACTAGAGACCGGTGACATCACTGAGAATGCAGCCTATCCATTCACTAGAGACGGGTGACATCACCGAGAATGCAGCCTATCCATTCACTAGAGACGGGTGACATCACTGAGAGTGCAGCCTATAAATTCACTAGAGGCCGGTGACATCACTGAGAATGCAGCCTATCCATTCACTAGAGACCGGTGACATCACTGAGAATGCAGCCTATCCATTCACTAGAGACCGGTGACATCACTGAGAATGCAGCCTATCCAATCGCTAGAGACCGTTGACATCACTGAGAATGTAGCCTATCCATTCTCTAGAGACAGGTGACATCACTGAGAATGTAGCCTATCCATTCACTAAAGAGTGGTGACATCACTGAGAATGCAGCCTATCCATTCACTAGAGGTCAGTGACATCACTGAGAATGCAGCCTATCCATTCACTAGAGACCGGTGACATCTTCTGAGAATGCAGCCTATCCATTCACTAGAGTCAGTGACATCACTGAGAATGCAGCCTATCCATTCACTAGAGACCGGTGACATCACTGAGAATGCAGCCTATCCTTTCACTAGAGACCGGTGACATCACTGAGAATGCAGCCTATCCATTCACTAGAGACCGATGACATCACTGAGAATGCAGCCTATCCATTCACTAGAGACCGGTGACATCACTGAGAATGCAGCCTATCCATTCACTAGTGACCGGTGACATCACTGAGAATGCAGCCTATCCATTCACTAGAGACCGGTGACATCACTGAGAATGCAGCCTATCCATTCACTAGAGACCGGTGACATCACTGAGAATGCAGCCTATCCATTCACTAGAGACCGGTGACATCACTGAGAATGCAGCCTATCCATTCACTAGAGACCGGTGACATCACTGAGAATGCAGCCTATAAGCATTTCTTTTATTTGCTGTTTTACAATTTTTCCATTGTAATTAAGCAATTCTCCCTTTGTTTAAGATGTAAAGACACAGGATGATGTTGATCAGTATACACATCACCCCCCTGTAGGCATCTCTGAAATGTATATCAGTAAAAAGCCACCTACATATAAGAAATCTCGATTCCTTGCATTTAAAAATCTTTGAGCTCCGGGGATGTTATTTCCATTATACATTTTTGTGTGTGCGGGTTTTGGATCAATCGAGGCTTTCAGTGTCATTTTACAGCCTCGGAAAAAGAGCTGCTCTATACAATTTGCATCAGCTGTCTGATCCTGCTTTGATATCCCCTTTTCTTCAGCTCGTCCTATAGAGTTTCTTGGTAAAAAGCTCCTTTGAGTGTCAGTCAGGGCCTGTTAGGCACCCCTTGCTATAAAGGAAGGATACTCTTCTGGACTCGGAGCTCTGTGTTACTGCGCAGCCAAATGCAAACTGCAGGTCTGCAGACCCCTTGGCCAAAAATAACAATGAAAAAAAACCTGCTCTCCTGGCTGGTCCAAGCGGAGGAAAGCTTCCAAGCTCAGCTGGGGCCTTTTCCTCTTTGTCTGAGTGAGTCAATCATCTCTCTGACTCTTTAATTAAAGTGACATTAAACCCTCAGATTTTTTAACATAAAACAATAGTGTAATGTGCGCCTTACTGTAATCCATGGTAGTTTCCCTTCTCTTTGCTGCTCTTCCTTTTAAATCTGTATCTCTTCTCATGCTGGGGGAGAACTTCTGTTTTGCAACAGACTGCCTTGTCTCTGGAATGGCTACATGGTGTCTGTGTATAGGTTTGCAACCTGAGCCAGCACTACAGGAAGAGCCCCTTAGCTGAAAAGGGAAGTTCTCCCCAAGCATGAGAATACATGAGGATTTACAAGGAAGAGCAGCAAAGAGAAGGGAAACAACCATGGATTACAGTAAGGCGCACATTACAGTATTGGTTTATGTTAAAAAATCTGAGGGTTTAATGTCACTTTAAAAAGTGAAATGAAATTCGGAGAGGGCGGTGCTGAATGAGATACTGCAGGTTGAGAAACTACAAGTATAATTTCCAGCCACAATGGGACCAGTAGCAGTTCTTTGGTTGCTGCACTTAGCTCACCCCTGAGACACTGACATCCTGATCTGTGCAAACATTTTAACCTTTTTCGTTGGAGAAGATACATTTAGTTTTATTTCGAATTTTTAGGTACAAATGGTTCTTAGTATTAGGGGGGATCAGATAACTTCATAACGAGAAGAAATAACATGTCCCATCCTACATATAGCCCCTGATTTCTCCATATAAGAAGCGTGAGGTCTGGATCAAGATAACCCCAAAACTTATTAAGATCTCATACATTAGACTAGGCCTCAATCCCTTCTAGATCTGTCTCTGAGGTCCCTCATGGTTACTTTTAATCACAGTCTGTGCTGGCTGGGCACCTACGGCGTATCCACGGCCGGATTTCCCACAAGGCCAACCGAGGCCCGGCCTTGGGGCAGCAGGGAGTAGAGGGTCAGCAGGTGTGGAATTCCTATCTACTGATGCCCGGGACATGCAGTTCCGGGCGGGTAGTTGTTTTCTACACTTAGCCCTGCTTTGGGCAAGCAGGGCTAAATGTGCAGCAGGGAAGCCGGCGCTTTTTTTGTACAAGTGATCTCGGCGATGTCGCTGAGATCACTTGTATGCAGCCTGCATACAGGGGGGCGCATTGCGGAAACTGGCATTGGGGCAGCAGAGAGAGTAAATCCGGCCCTGGGCGTACCCCCAACTGTCCTCCATTTAGAACCAGATCCCTCTGTCCCTCTTTGCTCCTCGGTTGTCCCTCTGTTTGGTCTGATGTACAGATATCTAGGAAAATGTATATTTATCTACCAAAAGTGTTAATTTGCACTAAAATCTTTATCTTCTCTCTGAATGATCTTGTTTGCAATTTCAAAGAGCCAATATAAAGGAGAAATAATGGTGGAAAACAACAATCCCGGGCTTATCCAATCATTTTTGGTAAATAGATTGCTAATGGTCTGCATAGCTGGGGTGGTGTGTCCATCAATACATTGTGGTAGAAGGTATCCTTATTTGTCATCTCAGAAAGTTGGAAAGTACAGTATGTCCTACAGAGCTCTGGCCTAGCCTTGGCAATGGAGGTCCTAGTGGTATCTCCATCTTTATCTTCCAAGGCAGGCAAACATAGTACTGATCCTGCATATACTTCCCACTGAGTCGGTCACCCCCAACATCTCTGTATGTGGAGGACAGTTGCAGCTTGTTTCCACTAGGCCAGGGGTGGGGGGGGGGGGGG
>NW_017307230.1:133237-133695 GCF_000935625.1 Nanorana parkeri
AGATACAGATCCCATTCGACATTGCAAAACTCTGTGATTACTAGCCCTTTAATTATTGCCCAGTGAGGTGATATGTAACATGTGTGGCACAATCGTCGTCTTCACATGTAGGCGCACCCAGCGCATGTTTTTATTTGTATGAGGGGGTGGGAGATTTTTTGTAAAAATTTTTATATGTGACTTTTTTAACTTTTTTTTTTACACTCAACTTTATTGCTATCATGGCAGCTTCTCAGCCCCCTATGTAATAGCAGATTTACAGTGACAGGTCCTCTTTATGGAGACATCAGGGGTCTTTCTTTAAGACCCCTAATGTCACCTAGGGACCCCCGAACATGCTGATGAAGCAGAGTTCTGATCTAACTCTGATCTTTAGTTACAGAGCTGTTGTGCTGGTCTCGGGCCATTACAGGGCACAATGGAGCTCGGGATTGGCGGCAGAGGAGGAACGAGGAGCA
>NW_017307230.1:133730-140012 GCF_000935625.1 Nanorana parkeri
TTCAAACTTTTGATTGTAAAAGATTCCAAGATCTACCATGCGGCCTCAGGTAAGCCCCACAGCACTCTGGTCTGCTATGCTCCACTGTCTGTATCCTGTCTGCTATGCTCCACTGTCAGGTATGCTCCTTCAGGTCTATGCTTCTCTCCGTGGACATGGACTCCTATCCGTGACAATAGGGTTAATGCCAATGACCCCGTGTAGACCTTGGGCCCCAGGATAGCACATACAGACCACTCCTTGTGAACAGTAAAGTCTCAGGGATCATGAATCACCTATGAAACGTCATGGAACTTTTACATATTCCCCCCCCCCGAGGCCCACGTTAATATGCTAATGATATTTAGCGCTGGTGACCGGCATGTTCCATGTCACGCGTGTGACATGTGTGTGTTTGATAATCCATCACAGTTAAACGGTGTTTAATCTTTCCCCAATTTGTTATGTTCTTTCATGCCGTAAAATAAGAAGTTCACTTCGGGTCACCCAGACCAACACTCAACGTTTCCAAAAGAGGAGAATCGGAGACTGTGTCTATCGCAGGGGAATTGAGGAGAAGGCAGGTCTGTGCCTCGGGTTCCCGTCCTCTGCTGCGGATTCATAAGTCAGATAAGTAAGTCAGGCCGGATACAAAAAAAAAAAAAGATGTCTTCAGTCCTGATCGCTGCTTCATAGAATTTCTGGAAGGAGATCATTTCAAATATAACAAGTTATTATTAATGTGTAACAAAATGTAACAAAATGACACAGATGATGCGCTCTGTCAGTGACATTAACACAGCAGTCTGTTTTTCTGAGTCTCATATTACCTCTTAATCCCGTAGATCTGTTATTTTTTTCACTTCCTGTAACAATGTGACAACGCTGTTCAGTCTGCAGTGAAATTGCACAGTAGCATTCAGGGGGCTTAACCAGGGCCGGATTTCCCACAAGGCCAACCAAGGCCCGGCCTCGGGGCAGCAGGGAGTAGAGGGTCAGCAGGTGTGGAATTCCTATCTACAAAAGCTGAATCTTATTGATTGCTTTGAACAAATGCCTTCATGTTCTTCTGCATTAGAATTGATAAATGTTAAGATGCAGCATATTTCTTTCATCTCTTTTATTTATCTTTTGATACACTTGCACCAACATATGTTATTATTTCTATTTAATTTTTGCATAAAAATACCTCTAAATACCTTTTCTTAATGCAAATGCTATTTCTTTGCCCTCCACCTCCAGTGCTCTGTGCTGGCAGAGCTGAGTAGCAGCCACACCCCATAGCACAGGTGTCCTCACACAGGCTTGTACTGTAGAGAAGGGTGTAAAGATTCTTCCGATGGGCTTCCTGCAACTTTTCCACGCTCAGCCACACTGTGTCCCATGCTGCTCATTCTGCCTCCTGGTGCAATTACGCTGAGTAGTCCTGTTGCCCGGGCAATGTGGCCACACCTCAGGCTCTTCCTCCTTGCTCAACATTGGCCCCAATCCTTGTATCCTGGGCAAAAGGGGAGGAGTAAGCATTGTCTAGCAACCTGATACTGACAGTGGTGGCGCTACTGACAGGATATGGGGACTGTGGCCAATGAGGAGCAAGGAGGAGGAGCCCAAGGTTCTGCAGGGTCCTAAAACTTGCACAGTTCTGCCACACAGCACAGCTCTATCTGGCAGGGAAGGAGACCTTGCAGATCGTACAGCCTGTGGCCAGACAGTGAAAGGGAGAAGCAGCAGACTGATGAGCTATTCTCTGTCACTGTGCTCTCTCTCCTCCTATCAGCATGCCCATTGTTAGCACATGAGCACTACAGCACATCTAATTGGCTTCCTGTGCTCCTTCTCCCTCTCCCCCCAGTCTGAGCTCTGCTGTACAGGGACTGCAAGAGGCTGATACCAGGTCAAATTTAGATACTTGTATCTAAAAAATAAATGTCAGGATTTAGCAATTCATTCCTGTGTTTATTTAATATCTTCCTGGAGTTGAACTCTTTATATTAAGTTGCTGAGGAGGAGTTTTCCCTTAAAAACAGAAACAGGTTTGACGCTGTAACCTTCCAGACCGATACTTTAACGGCACGAAGAAGAAGTCGCAGAAACACTTTGAGAATACGTACACGTGTGAGAAGGAGGCTGAGAGGCTTAGACCCGCGTCTTCCCATAAATGGATTTACACGGGATTTTATGAGGCTCCGCTAAAGTGATTCATCAAACAGTTTGCTGCGCCAGGCTGGCTTACAGGGGCGGACGCAACGGGGAAAGAATACACGAAGCTGTATAAACATTGGAGTTTGAACGGAGGCAAGCGTGCAAAGGTACCGCGACCGGGCGCCAAACGCACGGATTTCACATTTGCTGCCGGGTCAATCGGCATTCCGTAGACACACAACCGTAGGAACCGCCATCGTTAGGGTCGGACTTGAATACACTGGTCATCATAACTTTAAAACGCAGCTGTGCCCCGGAGTACAGACAACATTTACAGATCCTCAACGAGCAGTAAAAGAGCTTTAATACAAGCCATCACTGACCCCTCCAGCTGCTTGCACTATGAAGCAATTCATCCTCAAAGAACTCAAGAGCCGGATTCAGTCAATTCTTCAATATGTTTGTAGCCCCCATCACCTTCTGTGAGGTAGCCACTAGACATTTAGTGATAGCCGGGGCTGCAGGCAGCCTGGCTGGATTTGTAGTGGCAGTTATCTGGTTAATTCCAGGTGTCTGGCATTGCCTGTACCCCCTCCCCCCCACTGGGCGGAGTGTGACTCTGTCATATTGTGGGACAGCCAATGAAAGGCACTGTAGTGTATGTAAGGTACGGCGGCCAATCACTGAGTTTCTCTCTCAGTGAAGGACGGAGCTCAGATAGGAGATTGAAGGGCAGGACAGAGGTCAGATATGAGACTGACAGGAAGGACGGAGGTCAGAAGGATGGAGGTCAGATATAAGACTGAGGGGAAGGATGGAGGTCAGATATAAGACTGAAGTGAAGGACGGAGGTCAGATATAAGACTGAAGTGAAGGACGGAGGTCAGATAGAAGACTGAAGGGAAGGACGGAGGTCAGATATAAGACTGAAGTGAAGGATGGAGGTCAGATAGAAGACTGAAGGGAAGGACGGAGGTCAGATAGAAGACTGAAGGGAAGGACGGAGGTCAGATAGAAGACTGAAGGGAAGGACGGAGTTCAGCTTCATCAGTGAAAGCAATGATCTTTGGTGGTTGTATTTGCACACATAGCGGATGGCAGCGACCTCGATGGGTTAGCGGGGGAGCAGATGTCTTTCCGTCCGTCGGTCTCGGTTAGTCATCCGCCCGCGTTATTTATCGCTCGTGTCCACATTAAAGGTCTTGGCCCACCTTCATCTCCCGCAGCTGACCCCCTTTTGGTGACTCACTTTGCTCTTTCCGCAAGCGGCTGGCACCTGGAATTTGGGGCATCAACCCAACATTCTCCCCGAGTCGTGGTGCTGAGCAGTGAGGCCGGACGATGATATTAAGTTGCAGGAGAACATTAAACATCTACAATGTTTCCCATAGAAATGTGACGTTGTCTCTGGCCGGATCCAGCATCGCACGCAGCGTCCAACGCATGGGAAAAAGAGCAAATATGTCCTAAGTGATTCCAGGGAAAGATCGGCGGCAGTTCTGGGCTCTATTATTAGCTCACATGAACCCAGAGCGTGACCAGCGAGAACTCTGCAACCATTTCCCATATCAAATGTCATCAAATGAGGGGAATAATCATTTATTTGAGGTTTTCCGAAGCGCTAATGTTGACCGAGCATGAGAGGAATTTTTCATGTTAAGTAAACGCATGTTATGTAATGTGTCAGTGTAACACTTCCAAGTATTTAATACTTCTTACAGAGATCACAGTACTCGCCCTGATAACGCCTTCATCTGCTTTTCTCTCCACAAGGACAGCACCATCTTTGCTCAGTCATCACCCGGGGTCACCATCTACTTCCTGGACTGAGATGCCGGCTCAAAGATGACACAATCATGTAAATCCTGATGACGTGCAGTTCTTAGCTGTGTTCACAAATGTCAGACAAAGATCAGACCCTGCTGCAGCCTTTCACCTTGTGCAATGAAGTTACAATGTTGCAGTCTAATCACTGGGGGACAGGAGACTGAGGAAATGCTTCCTCCTGTCTGCAGCAGACTGATCACTGGGGAGGGGAGACTGAGCAAATGCTTCCTCCTGTCTGCAGCAGACTGTTTACTGGGGAGAGGAGACTGAGTAAATGCTTCCTCCTTTCTGCAGCAGTCTGATCACTGGGGAGGGGAGACTGAGCAAATGCTTCCTCCTGTCTGCAGCAGTCTGATCACTGGGGAAGGGGAGACTGAGGAAATGCTTCCTCTGGTCTGCAGCAGACTGTTTACTGGGGGAGAGGAGACTGAGGGGATGCTTCCTCCTTTCTGCAGCAGTCTGATCACTGGGGAGGGGAGACTGAGCAAATGCTTCCTCCTGTCTGCAGCAGTCTGATCACTGGGGAAGGGGAGACTGAGGAAATGCTTCCTCTGGTCTGCAGCAGACTGTTTACTGGGGGAGGGGAGTCTGAGGAAATGCTTCCTCCTGTCTGCAGCAGTCTGATCACTGGGGAAGGGGAGACTGAGGAAATGCTTCCTCCGGTCTGCAGCAGTCTGATCACTGGGGAAGGGGAGAATGAGGAAAAAGCTCCCTCCTGCCTGCAGCAGGCTGAATACGAGGGGAGACTGAGGAAATGCTTCCTCCTGCCTGCAGCAAACAAGGAAGCACAGCAAGTGACTAAAATCTAGACATGTAATTTTCGTTTTGAATTGAAATTAGGATGAATTTCTTTAAATTCGGACATTCGGATGCATCCAAATTTCCGAATTCGAAATTACCTGAATTTCGGATGCATTTGAATTTCCTGTATTTGAATTTATCCGTATTTCAGATGCATCCGAACTCCATCTAATCTAAGGAAAAAAAATCCTGACATTTGGCTGGATTTCCAATTCTAATGACCAGTACGGATTAAGATGACAAAAAAAAATGACTGAAAATGAAAAATTGGAATCGATCCGAATTCCGTCTAATGAACCAAATCGAATTGCAGATCCAGAAATCCAAAAAACTATTTAAATCGATCCGAAACTAAACAATTTTTTTGAGCCTTTACATGTCTACTAAAAACTACACCTAGAAACATTAGTGATCACTGCTAAATAAATCTTGTTAGCCGGAATATATACAGAATATTCCAGATTGTAGGCAGATCAGGCTTAATGCTGTGCTGAGCAACAAGGACGTCCCAAGTAGCCACATTATGTAGCCAGACTCCAGCACTTCAAACAATTCCTTTACAAAAAAGAATATAGAAAAGAATATACATGTTACAGTTGCAACTTTGAAATGTGATTAGAGATGTGTTTTCTTCTCTTTAAATATTCTCTCTCTCTCCCTCTCCCATCTCTCTCTCTCTCCCCCATCTCTCTCTCCCTCTTTCATCTCTCTCTCCCTCTCCCATCTCTCTCTCTCTCTCTCCCATCTCTCTCTCCCTCTCCCATCTCTCTCTCTCTCTCCCATCTCTCTCTCCCTCTCCCATCTCTCTCTCTCTCTCCCATCTCTCTCTCTCTCTCCCATCTCTCTCTCCCATATCTCTCTCCCATATCTATCTCTCTCTCTCTCTCTCTCTCTCTCTCGCCTCTCTCTTGCCTCTCTCTCTCTCACCTCTCTCTCTCTCTCCCATCTCTCTCTCCCATCTCTCTCTCGTCTCTCTCTCTCTCGCGTCTCTCTCCCATCTCTAAACAGAATATCTTGCTGCACTCCTTACCGCAAAACCCAAAGCTGGGTGGGTGCTTGTAGTGACCACGGAAGTAAATCACAGAAAAGAGAAATAATGTCACCAGCATACCATTCTTTGAAAATCAATGATCCATTTTAATGGCATATTGCCATCCAAAACAAGTGCTTTCGGGGCCGCAAAGGGTCCCCTTCATCAGGCTCAACATTCTGAGCCTGATGAAGGGGACCCTTTGCGGCCCCGAAAGTGCTTGTTTTGGATGGCAATATGCCATTAAAATGGATCATTGATTTTCAAAGAATGGTATGCTGGTGACATTATTTCTCTTTTTTCTCTCTCTCTCTCGCCTCTCTCTCCCATCTCTCTCTCCCATCTCTCTCCCATCTCTCTCCCTCTCCCATCTCTCTCTCCCATCTCTCATCTCTCTCCCTCTCCCATCTCTCTCCCTCTCCCATCTCTCTCTCCCTCTCTCTCTCTCCCATCTCTCTCTCCCTCTCTCTCTCTCTCTCTCTCTCTCCCACACACACACACAC
>NW_017307230.1:140161-144639 GCF_000935625.1 Nanorana parkeri
TCTCTCTCTCTCGTAGGTAAAATAAATATGATCTTTCTTCTTCCTCAGTGAAAGTTTCCTTCAAGAACAAAACCATAGATTCCCTTTAACTTTCCTGATTTGGGGGTAATCTTGACAATCTTGACAAATATTGTGATTGGTCGGGGTGATTTCCTCTCCGGTGTCACATGACTCTCGGGGCACAAGAAATATGATGTTATAAATTAGAGATTATATGGCGTTCCCCTCTCTGGTGGGGAGGAATAAAACAGACTCCCTGGCCCTGCACAGCGCTCCGTTCAGCCCATCAATCCTGGCTCTGCCTATAAATAACACTAAGTCACCCCATGATTGTAATGGAGTGCTAGCTGAGAGGACCGGGTCATGAACCAGCCACAAGGGACCCCAGAATTAAGGAATAATACCGGGCACATATATAAATGCCATTCAGTTGTGTGTAGATCATTGTACAAAGCAGCTCTTCTAGTGGTAACAGTAGAGTTAGCATTAAGGTCAGAGTTAGGGATAGCGTCAATAGCAGGGATAGCATTAGGGATAGTATCTGTAAAAAGTGTATTGCTGAGTTTATAGCAGACAGAGAGTTTCTCAGACACCCGGCTACATACGGGATGACCAAATTCTTTTGTCTGCCACATACAATGCTGTTTTAACACCTCTCTCTGCAGGTTAATAACACCTCCTAGACTCCAATTATGCAAAAAGTAGGGCTGGTAATGATTAAAATTTTCGTGTTCGATTAATCGAAAACATTTTTAATCGATTAATTCCGATTAATGATAACGCACATACAGATCCAACTACATTGGCCTATACACATACAGCACAGCAATTAAGTAATAAAATGAACTACTGTGTTTCCCCGAAAGTAAGACTTAGCGCTATCTTTAGGGATTTCTGTATTATAAGACCTACCCCGAAAATAAGACCTAGTTTGGTGGTAGGTCTTATATTACAGAGATCCGCTAGGTCTTACTTTCGGGGTAGCTGCACATATAATAGAATTTTACATGTGAAGACTGGCCGCAGCTTCCTCCCTCCCCCCGTACGTGCCCGCAACGCACGTACGCACGCACACACACCCACCTGTCTGCCCACCCGCCTGCCCACCAAACCGTTACGGAGCCGAGCGGCTCTTCATCATCCTGACCACAATGCCTTCAAATCGGCTGACAGAGCACCTAGAGCGACTCCCTGGACGGCATCAGAGCGCTAGCCGCAGCTCCCTCCTTACCTCCCGCTAGACATGTGCGATTCGTTTCGTTACGAATCGCAATTCGTACAAATTTTCCTGAAATTCGGAAGCATCCGAAATCCGAATTGCAGTTTGCGAATTATATCCGAAATACGAAATTCCGTTAACGAATTTCGGATCCGAATTTCTTTGAAACAGGAACTAATATTACCCCTGTAAATGAGGTTGAACAACATGACAATATTTTTTTTTTAATCCGAAATACAGATCCGCTGCTGCTGAGAGTTGCATTACAATACACAGGCAGGAAATACGAAATACCGTTTACTTATTTTCGTTCCGTTACGAACATTCGTTATATTGAAGTTAAAAAGCAAAGTACATTTATATTGGAGTTGATGGTAGTTTTTTTTTATCCGAAATACGAAATTCGGATACGGAATCCGTTAACGGAATTCGTATTTCGGATAAAAAAACAACTACCACATCGACTCCAATATTAACAAAGGTATTTTTGCTTTTTAACTTCATCATAACGAATGTTCGTAAAGTTACGAAAATGTGCCGAAACTAACGAAAATTCGTATATATTCGAAAATATATTCGAAAATCGAAATACGAAATAACGGATGTTCCGGAACGAAACGGAACACATTTTTTGACGGCGCACAAGTCTACCCCCCAAAATATAAGACACTGTCTTATTTTCGGGGAAACACGGTATATAAAACCTATGGCACCCTTAACAACCACCTGTCTTCTGTCCTTCCCATTGACTGCATTCTGCTAAAATGCAAAACTTCCGAATATTCTTACCATATTGGGGAAATGGAATCTCTCGGCTCAACTCATTTCTAGTCATCCACCAATTTCTAAAAGCCTCTTCAGCGGTTTTGTTCCAGAGCTGACCCCGCTAATCTCCAACTTCCACTATTGTCGAAGAATTTTGTAGCAAACTGTATCCCCGTTCACGTTATACATGAAGTGTGGACCGGGCTCACTCATGGAAAATTCGGCGAGTTACTTCACCTTCTATTTCCGCCATTTTCCCAGTTTTGCTGTCCCTTTCCTTGCTGCCATGTACGGATGACAGGTACCCTTGAACTTCCGGGAACTTGGGCTCTCCAAATGTTTTACATGGTGTGTGATATTTGGGGAAGTAGCACAAATGGCGAGCGCTCAAAGACCAGTCTCGAAGCCACGTTAGCATACACAGGACAGTCTTTTTATTTCTTCCATCAACAGAAAACAAAAGCTTCAACATACAGTCTGCTAATGTCTCAGCAAGTAGACAATGTCTCACCGACCAACGATTGTTGCACATACTCCATGTGTAACTGGCTCTCTCAGCCTCCTCGGCTGTCTTCCCTGTGCCTCTAGCACACACAGCCTCCTGGCTCCACTCTGGCTTTTGGGTGGAGTCCGCCTGACTCCTGGGCACAACCTGTCCCTCTTCCCAGCAGGAGCCCTCACGTGCATGCAGCCCACACCACACCAACTCTCCTCTGATCTCTGGTCTGAGCTCTTAATGAGGCTGCCCTCAGCCACCTGATCACCGGCAACACCTGACCTCAGGACTGGAGATTTCACCCCACCCAGAACACAAAGAAATCTCCAGAGATCCAGATCCCAGCTACAACCCGGAAAAACCGGAAGAAACTGAAAGGCCAGTTTCCGAGAGTCCTGGGTGACCGTGTTGCCAGCATACTCCGTGGCATTGCCGCTAGGGTTGCCACCTGTCCAGGATTCACCCGGACAGTTCAGGTTTTGAATGCTGTGTCCGTGTTTCATGGCAGCAGAAACCCGGACACCAGATGTCAGGCAGACAGGGGCAACCAAAATTAAGATAGGGGCTGCTGGCCCCCCACTGAAAAAATTCTCGGGTTTCGCTTGAAGAAAAGGTGGCAACTCTAATTGCCACGCACTGCCACAGGTGATATAGGCCAAGTATAGGTTCTGCGGCCCCCCTAGTAGACATCCATTGACCTTTCCACTGGCTGTGACAACATGATTGACTTGTCCTCCCACCTCTGCAGTGGCCTCCATCGCTGTGTCTCCAGCAAGGCCAGATGCAAAGGGAGGGCCTCAGAGCCCACTGAGATATTTTTGTGCCATTTTGTGACAGTTTATGGGCAGAGTACGAAGTTCTCCGACCACGCAAAGAAGGAAAGAGAAAAATCCCAAAGGGAAGCCATGGATTGTCTCATGTGGCACTCGGCGTTTGTTGAGCGCGCCGGGAACTGTTTACTTGTACAAACACGCCGGGAACATCTTGATTTAATTGAGTATACCCGGCGCTCTCCTGAGACCGCGAGACCGAATCAGCGAGAGTGCCGGCATCGGGGAGGCGGGAGGAGGTCAAGCTGCTTCGCACGTGCGATGGCAAAGTTCATGTTTGCTGAAGAAAAGAAAACTTTTACCGGGAGAGGAAAACAGGACCCGCGAAGGCAGCTGAGCAGTAAATAAAATGCAATCAAAAAGTCATACCGTATCAACAGCCGGATTGTTTGTTCATGAGATCATTCAAACTGCCCGCGAGAACTTTCCCCGTTCCCAACTCTGCACATGGCTGAGGTCTTAAAGTGGAACTCCCCGAAACTTTAAAAGTCTGTATGAACAAATGACTAACACAAACCGAATACTTTTCACAAACAGGCTCCACCTTTTATCAGTAAAAGTCATCCTTGAGCTCCATTCAGTGACTTTGCCTGGGCTGAGATGACATCATTGGTCTACTGCAAGCAGGAGGAAGCATTTCCTCAGTCTCCCCTCCCCCAATAACCAGACAGCTGCAAGCAGGAGGAAGCATTCCCTCAGTCTCCCCTCCCCAGTGATCAGTCTGCTGTAGGCAGGAGGAAGCATTTCCTCAGTCTCCCCTTCCCCCAGTGATCAGAGAGCTGCAAGCAGGAGGAAGCATTTCCTCAGTCTCCCCTCCCCAGTGATCAGAGAGCTGCAAGCAGGAGGAAGCATTTCCTGAGGCTTCCCTCCACCAGTGATCAGAGAGCTGCAATCAGAAGAACGTTCCCCATAAATTACCTGAATTGTGAATTTGAAGGATCTTGAGTGCCAGGACCGCCAACAGCGGGGTATGGCCGATACCCATGTAAGGGGCACGGGCCCTGGGGCAGCCACACCCTTGCAAATTCCAAGGCTGGGGGGGACCCACTGGCAGGGGAGGAGGCAGAGGAGGAGGCTGGGGCCCAGCAGTGCCAGTCCAGTGTATCCGGAGGTGGAGGTGGTCGGTGGCTCAGCAGCGTTGAGTGTGTCTAAGGGCAGAGGTAGCCCG
>NW_017307230.1:144729-149599 GCF_000935625.1 Nanorana parkeri
GCGCGTGATGACGTCATGCGCTGTACAGCTGTTACCTACCCGTGGCCATCTTGATAATGGATGCCGGCAGAGAGAGGAGGGGACGTCACCCGGCGGGATAAGGTATGCCCCCGGGTCCCCTCCTCTCTCTCTCTCTCTCACAACTGTCGGGCTCTCTGTCCTTGACAGAGTGCCTGACTTTTCAGAGGGGGTGACACCAAAATGACTGTCAGTCATTTTGGTGTTACCCTTCCAATGGTGTCACCTGTGTGCAGGTCGCACCCCCCATTATGACGCCACTGTCTGAAGGTGGAGGAGGTCGGTGGCCCAGCAGCGCCGGTCCAGTGTGTCTGGAGGAGGAGGAGGTCGGTGGCCCAGCAGCGCCGTTCCAGTGTGTCTGGAGTTAGAGGAGGTCGGTGGCCCAGCAGCGCCGGTCCAGTGTGTCCAGGGGTGGAGGAGGTCGGAGCCCAGCAGCGCCGGTCCAGTGTGTCTGGAAGTGGAGGAGGTCGGGGCCCAGCAGCGCCGTTCCAGTGTGTCTGGAAGTGGAGGAGGTCGGGGGCCCAGCAGCGTAAACAGGTAGGCTGTATGGGGCCTAATGATTTCTAATGGCGGCCCTGCTGAGTGCATTGTGATTCAGGCTCACATCACCATAATGTGCAAAGTGGAAACTCGATCCGTTGTAATCACCACATGAGATCTCGCCGGAGAGCTGCAGCCAAAGTGCACTTTCTGTGATGTCTGACCTCGCGCTGAACCCCAGGCGCGGCGATTAGGGGGCTGCTGGAGGTAGAGGGAGACCCCCGGTCACAACCGCCGCAACCATATTAACGCTTGGAAATACAAACTGACACCGAAAAGTGTAACCTCGTGTGGCTTTCTCAGCCGAGGTGGCGCGGCCTTGAGGCCATTGAGGAGCTGCGGACCATAGGAGCAGATTGAGCCTTTTTGGCCCCATTTCGCACAGCAAATCGCTCAGGTGTGCACAGGCCCATTGGGTGTAATGGGATTCTTCAACTTGAGCGCTATCACCCTTCAGGAATAGTGCAACAAAACTCTCTGGTGTACATGGGCCCATTAAGAATAATGGGATTCCTCATATTGAGTGCTGTTGAGCTTCAGGAATCAAGCGACAAAACATTCCAGTGTAAACAGGCCAAATGGGCCTGTGCACACCTGAGCATTTTGCCATGCAATTCCCAAAGCCTAACAGCATTGAAGTTGAAGAATCCCATTGTTCTCAATGGGCCTGTGCACACCTGAGCGATTCGCTGTGCGATTCCCGAAGCATGACAGTACTCAAGATGAAGAATCCCATTAATCTCAATGGGCCTGTGCACACCTGAGTGATTTGCTGTGCGATTCCCGAGCATGGCAGTACTCCAGATGAAGAATCCCATTACATTCATTGGGTGTAATGGGATTCTTCATCTTGAGTCCTATCGCCCTTCGGGAATAGTGCAACAAAACTCTCTGGTGTGCATGGGCCTATTGAGAATAATGGGATGCCTCATATTGAGTGTTGTTGAGCTTCAGGAATCAAGCGACAAAACATTCCAGTGTGAACAGTTGCATTGAATGTAATGGGATTCTTCATCTGGAGTACTGCCGTGCTTCGGGAATCACACAGCAAATCACTCGGGTGCGCACAGGCCCTTTGAGAGTAATGGGATTCCCCATCCTGAGCTCGAGCTTCTGGAATTGTTTAGGTGTGAACAGGGCCATAATATACGTAAGCATATTGTGCAAAGGGTTGGGAAGTCCCGGTCCCAAGCTCTGCTTGCCCAAGCTCTGCTTGCCCAAAGCCGGGCTAAATGTAGAAAACAACTACCCGCCCGGCGCCCGGAACTGCATGTCCCGGGCATCTGGAGATAGGAATTCCACACCTCTGCTGCCCCTCTACTCCCTGCTGCCCCCTAGGCCGGGCCTTGGTTTGCCTTGTGGGAAATCCGGCCCTGCCGATGGGGCACTGGTTCTGGGTCTCTAGTTTTCTGGGTCTATGGGCTGTTTTTTGTTTTCCCAAGGAGAAATCTATAAGCCTCATCATAGAAGCGCATAGATCAGAGCGTCCATTGAAGCCACGTCTAAGGGAATGTAGAACGAGGGAGTAACCTTTTCATTTGCTGTGTTTGTCTATCTCGCAGAAGCTTTCATCTTCCTCCCTTTCCATCCATTAGAGAAGGAGCCATGTTTAATTAAACCAGCCGCAGAGCATCCATCAAGATGACAGACGCCAACGTCCTCCGCACGCCCCACAGTCCAAAACACAAAAAATTTGATCTATTTTCTTGAACTGGGAAAAAAAAATATTATTTTAATACTAAAATTGGTTGATAAATATTAAAACATTTCTGGAAACCATAAACAATGTGCATGAGATGTGTACGAGCTTCCATCCGCTGGCGCTTGGAATAGAGATTTCAAGCGCTGCTCAAATTGTTGGTGCTATATAAATCCTGTATAATAATAATAATAATAAATATTAGGGATTAGCCGATCAGACGGTCCGACCTGAGCTCATCCGAACATCGGGGCATTCCTCGCTCCGCAGGGGTGGGATGCTTGTGCTGATGTAATTTGCCTTATACGCAGGGGCGTAACTAGAAATCACAGGGCCGCATAGCAAAATTTTGTATGGGGCCCCGTGATTTCTAGTTACTCCCCTGCTGCGGAGCACGGGCCCCGCCTCCACTGTCGCTGCTGGCTCTCATTGACTCTGGGGAGAGGAACGTGCTGCTCCACAGATTACTGTCAGTGATCTGAACAGCGGTGTGTTCTTCTTCAGCCGCCAGTGAAAGCCACCAGCAGAGGATCCCATAGCGACCCAGGCGGCCCGCACGACATCTGGCCGGGCCCCACTGTGCACCGGGCCACATAGCGGCCGCTTGGGTCGCTATGGTGATTGTTACTGTGCGTCGCTTACCTTGTCCACGAGCCCCGCTGTGTCCTCCGGCCGATGCCGGCATCCGTCTTCCGGGTTCCGTCCCTTGCGAGCGCCCGCGTCGCAGGGAGGCGGAACCGGCGGGAGATTTAAAAGTAAGATATTCAGACCGCCAGGGAGGCTCATTTGCCTCAGCAACTTAATGGGGCCCCTTCCACCCCCAGGCCCCATATCAGCCGCCTGGGCTGCTATGGCTATAGTTATGTCACATTGTCATATTAGGACAAAGTAATTTGCCACATATAGCTAGGTAGCCATATACTGTCATTGACATCACTGCACCCCACTCCTTTGCTTACATCAAGCTGTGGGTGGGGAATTTACAACATGCAGCTGATTGGGTGCGGCACAAAAGGAACTTTCTTCCATTTTCGGGAGGAGCTCTTTTTGGTTTCATAGGTTTGGCCCAAATGTGAGCTCATACATAAGTACCTGTACATACGCTGGCTTCAGGGCCGTATTTACAAAAATCTAGGTATAAAAAAAGCACTAAGAGCACCACAGTAATGGCCAAAGAGCCCAAAATTATGTTTTACATAGTTTGTCCAGTTTCTTATCATCTCCTGCAGCATGTCTACAGTCTCTGACCATCTCCTGTAGTATGTGTGCAGTCTCTGACCCTCTCCTGTAGTATGTCTGCAGTCTCTGACCATCTCCTGTAGTATGTGTGCAGTCTATGACCATCTCCTGTAGTATGTGTGCAGTCTCTGACCATCTCCTGTAGTATGTGTGCAGTCTATGACCATTTCCTGTAGTATGTGTGCAGTCTCTGACCATCTCCTGTAGTATGTGTGCAGTCTCTGACCATCTCCTGTAGTATGTGTGCAGTCTATGACCATCTCCTGTAGTATGTGTGCAGTCTATGACCATCTCCTGTAGTATGTGTGCACAGGGCCGGTGCTAGGATTCTTGCCTACACAGGCAAGGTGCCTAGGCAAGTATCTAGTCTTGCCTAGGCAAGGTGCCTACACAGGCAAGTACTTGTCAAAATGCCATGTTTTTTCCGCCCTCACCCTGCAGCGCCCTCAGGCGGCCGCCTGACTTGCCTTACGGTAGCGCCGGGCCTGTGTGTGCAGTCTCTGACCATCTCCTGTAGTATGTCTGCAGTCTCTGGCCATCTCCTGCAGTATGCCTGCAGTCTCTGACCATCTCTTGTAGCATGTCTGCAGTCTCTGACCATCTCCTCTAGTATGTCTACAGCCTCTTATAGTCTTCTGTCCTATTCTGATTATTGTGTCTGTCCCTTTGGAGCTGTCAGGGACCACAGCTGAGGCTCCCTATACCTCATAAGTTGACTGGTGTAATGAGAAATATTTTTTATTACATTCTCATTTATTTCACAGTGAAGTGTTCCCATTGACATGCGGTCCGGTGGTGCGGTGGTACCATATCGATTCATCCTTTCCTTAGTAAATCAGGTCCACTGCCTGTATCGCCTCTCAGTAGCCAATCAGATTCAAGCTTTCGTTCCCCTTCTCCAGAAGCTGACGTCGCCCCCAGCAGTGCCGCAGCTTTTATCCGCCTCATCGTAAGCGTTATTTTTTGGAAGAACGTTGTTGCCTAACTAACCAAAGCTGCGCTCTGTGTAAGATCAAAGACTCCCTCGTGTACCCCCTCCCCCTCCTCCGGGACCCTGTAATGAAATCATGTATCCCTTCCCCTGGCACTGTTTGTTTGACTTTCATTAGTTGTGATTTTGCTGTTCTGGCAAAGGACTTGGAGCTCATCCCACTTACTGGCAGGAGCAACTTCACCTCCCAGTTTCAGCGGACCTCTAAAAGTATTCGTGAGTCAGCATACTTCAAAAGCAACATCAGGCAGCCAGCAAAATCATCTGCGCTATGCAGAAAGGCTGCAAGAGCCACCGCACTTTATATTGATATTAACCCTATAAAAAATAACCAAGGTGTCCTTTGGGCAGATGGAGGGGGGCTGTGCCTTGGGGGGGGGGGG
>NW_017307230.1:149644-161725 GCF_000935625.1 Nanorana parkeri
GGGGGCTAAAGATTGGTCATTTTGTGCTGTGCTAATCAGGGCCAGTGCTGCCACTAGGCAAGCTAGGCAGCCACCCGTGGGGCTGTGCGCGCGTGGGGTGGGGGGTTGTTGGGGGCTGTGCCGCAGGAGGGGGACTGTGGGGGTGCAAGTATCTAGTCTTGCTTAGGGCGCAAAATAGTCTAGCACTGGCCCTGCTAATCCCCTCTCTCAACGCCACCCACACCAGACCTCCACCTTCCTGCCCTACCTGTTAAACCCCACCTGAATGACATTTAGTTTGCTAAAAAACGGTGTATCAATAACAATTGCAATGTTTTTAAAGAAAAAAATATTTGATCCACCGTCTTTCCATCCTTTATTCAGGTCTGCTGTTCCCCTGCAGTCACTTTGCAGCCATTTCCTGTAAACATGCACTCCAGCGATGGCTGCAAAGCATTTGGCGGGTTCCCTGATGGTGACAACCGTGGATCGAATCCATGCAATGCGTGCTGTAATGGTCTCTTCTAGTTTGAATCGGAAGCCTCTGATAGAGAGATACAGAGTAACATTGTTTATAAACATTGATCAGCGGAAGATAGAGAGATACAGAGTGACATTGTGTATAAACATTGATCAGACGGGAGATAGAGAGATACAAAGTAACATTGTTTATAAACATTGATCAGAGGGAGATAGAGAGATACAGAGTGACATTGTGTATAAACATTGATCAGACGGGAGATAGAGAGATACAAAGTAACATTGTTTATATCATTGCTCAGAGGGAGATAGGGATACAAAGTAACATTGTTTATAAACATTGATCAGAGGGGAGATAACAGTTATGTTATAAGATGTTAGTTGAAGCGAGCTGACAAGTAAAAATAAAGTGTTTTTTTTACAAAAATAAGTTTCTATCTAAACTTTTACTAATTCTTAATGTACCCTAATCAGCCCCAATTACCTCTTTTTCCCCTCTTCTCCCAAAAACGATTATTTCACTGCTGATTTGTTTTTACATTTATTTCAGCTGAAGTTGGGTTTTTAATAAATAATAATAAATAATAATAAAGCGCTGCACAAACTGTTGGCGCTATATAAATACTATGTACTAATAATAATAAGACAATGCAAAGTGCGATAACCCCTGTGGCCAATTAGAGGTTGAGGTTTTATCCTGTTACTACAAGAAAGTAAACAGTGATTGCTTTCCATTTGTTGCAGCTCATAGCCAGTGACTTGCATGTCATTCCAGGTAAATAAGACACAAATGACTGCAGCTCTGTCATCATTAATACATAATTGAATGCAAATCTAAATACAGGCAGTGTAAGTATCTGAATCTGACCTGGCATCAGCCTCTTGCAGTTCCTGTACAGCAGAGCTGGAGTGTGAGAAGAGTAAGCAATTCAGGTGCTGACTAGAATCATGCTAATAGGAGAAGAGAGCAGAGTGACAGAGACATGGGTTTATTCCTGTGCTGCTGCAACTTTCACTGCCCAGCCACAAGTTAGGGGTGGGTCCAGGATGACCTGGGATCTGAGCACTGAATGATGCTGGCCATCATACTATGGACATCTAGTGGAAGAAAACAGTACTGCAGGCGAGAACTCAGGACTAAAGGTGAATATTGGCACCAAATTTGGTTTAGATATTTTATATTTTAACTTTTATCTCATTGGTTTGCTTTGAGTAAGGCCACAATTTCCATATCAATTATGGTGTCTTGAGAGAAACATGTGACCATGGCTAACGTCTCCTTTTGAAAATACCAGTTGTCTGGCTAACCATGCTGGCCCATCGATGCCCCCAGCATCTCAGGAGCTTGTGACGCCCTTGTTCAGAGCCTTGTGCATGTGCAGTGTGCGCTCTCTAACCTGTCACAGCCACCGAGTGCAGCTGTGACAATAGGGAAGAGTGCACTGTCTGTGCTTCTGTGTTGCTGAGAGCAAGCACCTATTCGCTGGCACATGCAGGCAGCAGGACAGGATGGAATTATGCACAATATATTAGCATAGCAGGAGTACAGACCTGGCACAGGGATGGTGGGAGCCCCTCATAATGGGCACAGCAGGTGTACAGACCAGGAACCCAGTGCAAGGATGGTAGGAGTGCCTCATAATGGGCACATCGGGTGTGCAGAGCCAGGAACTTAGAACAGCGATAGTAGGAACACCTCGTAATGGGCAAAGAAGGTGTGCAAATTGAGGAACTTAGTGTAGGGATGGTGAAAACTCCTCATAATGGACAAAGCAAATGTGCAGATCCGGGAACTAAGGTCAGGGGTGGTGGGTACCCTCAGAGCCATAGCTAGCTTCTTTTGTGCCCGAGGCAAGAACAGAAAATTGTGCCCCCCAACAGACATGTGTGGTATGTGACGTCATGCGCTCCGCCTCCAGGATGACGGAGCGCGTGCGCAGAATGCGCTGGTGGCCAAATCCAAAATAGCATAAAAATTTGTTTCGTTTGACGACGGGTGTTTTTTTTAATTTATTTTTTATTTTCTCCACTGTCGGGGGGGCTTTGGGGAAATATTGGGGGTCTAAACAGACCCCTGACATTTCCCTTTTGAAATACAAAAAGAGATTGAGGACACAGAGTCCTAAAATTGGTGGAAAAAAAATTCCAGCACAAGGGGTGAAGGGGGTTCTTCACAGTAAGATCAGTTAGGGTCTGGAACTCACTGCCACAGGCGGTGATTTCAGCAAATAATGTGGAATTGTTCAAGAAACTTTTGGACGATTTCTTAAGGGACCGTAATATACAGGGGTACAGGTAATATACAGGGGTACAGGTACTCCTAGAATGAGATCCTAATAGGTTGGACTTGATGGACTAATGTCTTTATTCAACCTCAAATACTATTTAACTATGTAACTCTGCCCATACAGGTGGGAGAGAGGAGCAGGGATCTAAAGAGAAGCTGGAGCCTGTGCCGCTCCTCTTCTCCCTGCCGAGCCGCGGCTGTGTTGGCCGCCTGGCGCCCCTGTTGCCAATGGTGCCCTCTGCTCGCCATGGCAACAGGGGCGAGGGGGTGCAGCTAGGCCGGCCCTGACTGCACCCCCTCTCAGCTGCGCCTGAGGCGAGTGCCTAACTCGCCCCATGGTAGCTACAGCCCTGGGTACCCTTATCAATGGGCACAGCTGGTGTACTGACCCGGGAACTGCAGGGATCTCACTATTAGAGTTCCAGAGAGATATAAGAGACTATTAAGCTCTCTCTGTCCATTGACCACACGGCAGGTATTAAACATCACTGTATCATCAGCAAGACGCGTTCTAGGCAGCGATCGCACAATCACACATGCGTTCCTGCGATTCAAACATGGTTTATCCCTGCTCTTATTTCTTTAATTGAGGTCATCAGTGCTGCTGTGAGATCCATACAAATGCAACAGCAATGATTAGTTTGGGAATGTTGCATTCGAGATCTCAAAGCCATCCCGCGGTCCGCTGACGTCACATCTTTGGGAACGCGAACCATCAAAGCCATCGTAGGATTTTAGATTTCTTGAGGGAAATGCTCGGGATTCCAGCAGTCTTCATTTCCACTTCTAATTGTTTCTCGGCCCTCCGAGGTCACGGGCACTTTCCCTCGTTCTGAATCACTCTCATGTGTATGCCGCAGGGAGAGCCGCGCATAATGACTTTCATAAGTAGAAAGAAGATTGCGCAGCGCTCAGATGCTGCGTGCATTACTGTAAATCCCCCCTCCCCCCCCTCCACTTCCCGGCTACTTCCCCCGATAATCTGAATCCTTTCGCCTGGAATTTTCTGAACAATTCTGGAGAAATCCTCGGGATAAGGAGCTGAGAACTTCACAGGTTAAACAATGATGTGGTTACTCAACCAGTGAAAGTTGCTCTTGTGACAGATGGACTTTCTCCACGATGAGTAAGATAGAAATATCATGAAGGTTTCATAATTCAAGAGGCTCAGAAAAGGGGGGTAATCAGAGGGAATCCAGAGGGATTCCTCATACTTGAAGCACATGTCAAGGCAAAGACAAATAAAAAATACAATTCCCGATGTTTTATCCCTTTAACCGCTTGCCGTCCGCCCATTGTGTATAAACAGATGGACGGCTTACTCTTTCTTGAGTGCGGATCTCCATACTTTTACGTAGGGATGCACCGATATTGATACTAGTATCGGTATCCGTGCCGATACCGAGTTTGAAGCAATGCAGAATGGCACCCTGTATAGAGGACTACAAATCTCAGCAGTACTTTATACAGCAATGCTATTGTTGTATAAATTATTGCTGGCATGTGTAGTCCTCTATAGCCTGTGCCATTCTGCATTGCTGTAAATATGGATGCACCAATACCCATGGCCAAACCTGTGTGGGGGGGTGGCAGGGGGTGCATGTGCCCCAGGCGCTGCATTATGGGTGGGGGCGGCCAGCAGGGTAACTACCGCACGAGCCTGGGGGAGAGGGGTCGGGACCGGATTGAACTGCACCCACCCCAGCCCTATGTGTTCGGTCTGCAATCATTGGAGGAGGCATTTTTCGAAAGATTCGGTTGCTGTGAGTTCCACCGCTTCCTGGAGACATATTTTGTTCAAATATATATTTTTCTTGATCTTTCTTTTTCTGTTTTTCCAACTTTATTTTTTTTTGTTGTTGCTTCAGGGAGTGTGGATTGGGGGGTTTGTTTTGTTTTTTTTGGGCGAGGGGTGGGCCCAAAAAAAAATCTTGCACCAGGGCCCTTTGTTCCTTAGGTCCGCCACTGTGACAAGGCATTGAATTGTTATGGACTGAGTGGTGTCAGCCCTGCCCACTGCCTTTTGCTGAACTACTCAACCACTCTCAGATATCTAAAACATAAATTTTAATCATTCAGTAATTCAAGTTAACAAACAGGAAGGCTAAACAGTTTTGGGTACCCAATGCCCCCTTTCTCAACAAGGTCTTCCTTGAGAAAGGGGTCATTGTGTACTCAGAGATGTTAGGTCATTATGCACCTAATGGTTATGCCAAATCTCTGTATCTTCCGCAATGTATCTGTGCGTGTATTTATTCATATATTGAGCTGTATTTGTGTACTGTATAGATGAAATATTGTGTACATGTATTAAAATTTGGACTATGTGTGCTTGTTGTCTGCCTTTGTTATAGAACTTGAATCATTGTATCTTTGGGTTTGCTTTGTTACAATTGTATCATGTTTTGGGGTGATAGCATGGCACCCTCTAGAAAGTAGCTCCCCTCTCATTTTGTAAGTTTCCCTTTTTAGGCCTCATTCACACGGGAATTGGCTGGCACATACAGCTCCGTGCTGTGTGCACGGCTGTATCGGGCAGCTCCCGGGAAGGACAGGTGCTGCGTGTGATTAGTACGCAGCCCCTGTGCTTCTCTAGTACGGACACCCGCGCGGACGTGCAGGGCGGGTGAGCGTAGGGGGGCGTATGGCAGCGTATTCCCATAGAGAAGGAGGGGGGCTGTGTACTAACACTCGCAGCACCTGTCCTTCCCGGGAACTGCCCGATACGGCCATGCACGCAGCAAGGAGCTGTACATGCCGGCCGATTCTCATGTGAATGAGTTCTAAATGCAGGGCCGTCTTTAATACTGATTGGACCCTGGGCAAACATTTTCTTGGGCCCCTCGTTCCTACCTATCCCGACCCCCTACCCGCCATGCAATTTCGCCCATGCATACGCAGGAGCGGAGCAACACTATGCAATACCGATCGCACAGTAAACAGAAGAGTGGCGCAGGTGAATCTTTTGCGGACTCAAGGGCGGGGCCGGTGCAAAGATTATTGTGTACACGGGTGAAGGTGCATTATTCACCCCCTCTCTCCCACCCCCGGCGCCCGCAGATACTGTCTATGCAGCCTTACTAAGGTTTATTGTCCCCCCATCATATGTACATGGAAAGCATGTAGTGACCCCCATCACATACAGACAAGCAGCATGTAGTGACCCCTCTCTCTGGACGTTGTATTCCCTAATACACACATGCAGCAGCCAGTACAGACACTCAGGGCCTCCCCATCAGACACCCCCTGTTCATGCTGTCCTGATTCAGGCTGTAGTCCCCTCACCTGGCAGGCTCCCTATCCCTTATCCAGGTGCAAAAGCCACCTTTGGCAGCTGCCCTTTGGGCCCCACAACAATGACTGGGCCCTGGGCAGCTGCCCCTTTTGCCCTGCGTTAAAGACGGCCCTGTCTAAATGTTGTGCAAGGGACAGGACTGGTTCCCTCTGACCTCGGGGATGTGTCAGGCAAGTCTCTGTTGATAGCATTACACTGAAGAGGTTTATAGGGAAACATTAAACACAGCTGTACTCTCCACGCTATAATCCTGAGCTAGGAACTTATGTTTTATTTCTCTCTTTATTCCATGAGATTGTATGTTGAATTGTTGTTCCCCTCGAACACCTCTCCGAATAACACAGGATTAGAACATCCGCCAAAACAACATCTCTTCCTCATTTACAAAACGACTCGGAGCTGAAGCTACGGATGAATAATTCACAGCTTTGTAAATAATCGCTTTTGATGTTTATTAAAACAATTCCTAACAAACATTTCAAAAAAAGCATTTAAGGGATGTTTGGGTCTTTGTTTTTTTATTTGCATGTTTATTGCAACATAGGTTTTAGTAGCGAGCAGCAGATGTGTCTCTGTGGTGTGGCCCATGTCAGCTAAATGGATCTTTGGAGTACTAAGCGAGTGGGAATAGGGGGCTAGTTATTTCTTTTCCATATCAGCCACACTATTATGACCACCGGCCTAATATTGAGTAGGGTCAGTGGCGTCACAAGAGGGGTCACGATGGTGTCACCCGCACCCGGGTGACACCATTGGAGGGGTGACACCAAAATGACTGACAGTCATTTTGGTGTCACCCCCCTCTGAAAAGTCAGGTGATCGGTCATGGACCGAACGCCCGACAGTATCGGCAGAGAAAGAAGGGGCCCCAACGGCATACCTTATCCCGCCGGGTGACTGTCCCCTCCTCTCTCTGCCGGCGTCCATTACCAAGATGGCTGCCGGCAGGTATCAGAAGAGTGCCGCGCGTGCGCGATGACATCATCATGGTGACGTCACACGCATGCAGCGTGGCGAGTCGGCAGGGAGACACCCGGTAACCGCTCCGGGTGTCACCCAGCCTCGGGACGCCCCTGAGTAAGGTTCCCCTTTTCCTGATCCGCCAAGGCATCTACTCCTCTAGACCTCTGAAGGAACGCTGTTGTATCTGGATGACCCCACTAATATTGAGCAGTTCCCCCTTTCCCTGACCCATTGAGGCATGGACTCCCCTAGACCTCTGAAGGTATGCTCTGGTATCAGGATGACTCCCCTGAATACTAGGTAGGTCCCACTTTTCCTGACCCGTGGTATCTGGCGCTGTGGTATCTGGCACCAAGCCGTCAGTAGCAGATCCTGTAAGTCCTGTAAGTTGTGAGGTGATCGGCCTCCATGGATCCCACAGGTGATCGATTGGGCTGAGATCTGGGGAATTTGGAAGCCAAATTATCACCTCAAACTTGTTGCTGTGTTCCTCAAACCATTCCTGAATCATGTTTGCAGTGTGGCAGGGTACATTATCCCGCTGAAAGAAGCCACTGCCATCAGGGAATACCGTCTCCATGAAGGGGTATACTTGGTCAGCAACAATGTTTAGGTCGGTGGTACATGTCAGAGCAACAACCACATGAATGGCAGGACCCAAGGCTTCCCAGCAGAACATTGCCCAAATGTTGCCCAAAGCGCTGTCATGGGGGATGGGTACCAAAACAGAATTTTATTTTTATATACAATTAGCGTACAGCAGGGAGGGAGTCTTTTCCTGTAGCCATAAGGGTGACATTGAAAATATACAAATCCTTTCAATGACAGGCTTAGGGGATCCCTTAAAGCTGTACGCAGCTTTACATAACAGTACGAGTTTCACAGACAGCACATGATTGAATGTGGAATTTATTTATTTTCTTTAACAGTTAGCTTGGCTTACATACAGCTACAGTACCTGAATCTGATTCATTTCAGCTTAGAAAAAAAAAGGCTTTTATTTCCCAGGTAGTTTTAGCAACAACATTATGGCTGCTCTGTGTCCTCCCTTTTATAGTGAGGGGGCTGGCTTAACCAAATACCTTATTGGCCCCTCAAAAGCCTGTTGGCCATAGCTCAAAGGCCATACAGTGCATTAAGGTTTAATATAATTCTCGCTGGTGCGAGAACCAAGGGCTGAATCCCCCTATACCTAAAGTCCTCCTTTGGGGCAGACTGGTCCTTTAACATCTAAAAAAAAAAAACAAAGACATTTTCTGTTGGAAGACAATGTAACAATTCCCTTTATTTCCAATTTGCAGTACAAACTTAACATAACCAGCTTACTTATTATCAAACACATCATATTACATATTATCAAACACATCAACGTGTTTTACAGCTTGACTGCAATTGTAAGCCCATAACACAATACAATGCGACTTGTAGATTCCAAATCCGAGCCAAGCGGTTTTTTTTCTTCACACCTCTCCCATATGCATGAAATTATGAAGTTATTGTGCAATGAAGAAATTCCTCTAACACGGGTTACACTGTATCTTTATACGTTCTGATGCCCCTATATATATATATATATGAAGAGTCACTGAAGCCGCGCATTCACGCTACAATTCCCAGTGTAAACAGCGGCGGCAGATGAGAGGTCCCTTGCACCTTATTTTTGAAAGCACTTCCTTTATTTTCTGTACAAACTTTGAGTGTTGGCGTTAATAAAGCTCGGTAGCTTTGAAGCCGCTCCAGACCTCTCTTGCCTTTTTTTCCAGTGCTCCTGCCAAATCCTAGAGGCACTAATTTTATCTGCTAATTTCCACGGCACAGTTATTGAGATTTTGGCTCCTGTCGAGTTTCCAAGCTGAAAAGAGCTCAACATGTGTCTCTGCTTTTTGGGCGCAATTGCTTTTCTTCGCCTTTTTTTTTCTCTTGCAATCGGCAACCACTCAGCTTAAAGTGGACCTGTCACCGCGTGAGGTATGGCGTGAAGGCCGCGGACCTCCCCTCGGCAATGAGCTGGAGGCTTACAAACCTGACAAGGAGATCGTAACGCCGAGTGGAAACAATATCGCCGGCTGAATTGCTTATTAACCACTTCAGTAACTTTATATCCCTCAAGGACCTGAGCAATTTTTACATTTCCACTATTGGCGTGCCTTTTCGGCAATTACTTTGTCATTACTTAATAAATTATTACATACATTTTTTTAGAGGGGCAGACTATGATTTCTTTAGGCAATATTGTCTTATAAAAATTACTTTTTTATAATGGAATCTATAGACAAAAAATAACAATAATGTTTTGAAGAATGTAAAGTAGTTTTACTGAAAAAAAAAAAACCCCACACCCCTAATATATCAAATCATCACAGAAAGGGAAGAGTGGGGCTTTTAGGGTACCAAGTGACAAAAGCCAAGCAATGAGGCACTTACCAATTTCTATTCTAAAGTGAGTGGTAACCTATATTATTTCCGGTCCTTTAAAATGTTGGTGGAGCAGCTTTTTTTCCCGGTGAAAGTGTATCTCCAGTGAGCTCACAATATGGAGATTTAAAATGGACTTTTCAGCCACTTTCCAGGTCAGTATCAATAAATTCCTGACATGTCACAATATACAGCAACAGTCATTGTTCTAAAAACCTCCGCCATTTATAAAAAAGAAACGTTACCCAGTTAGGGTTTGGAGATACCCTCTAAGAAGTTCAAAAAAGTTACTAGGATATATCTTCTAAGTTTAGCTCCTTTGACTCAAATTATCGTGACCAAATCCTGAATATAAGGTACCACACCCCTAATATATCAGATCAACACAGAAAGGGAAGAGTGGGGCTTTTAGGGTACCAAGTGACAAAACCCAAGCAATCACAACATGATAAAACAAGGTTTCTTTATTGTACAAAGGTTAAAAGATGTTTTAAAAGACATAATTGATATGTACGCATTTCAGAGAAGGAAAGAGCAAACTGATCTCCAAATGGACTATTCCAGAATTATAATCTGAGGCTAAATGACCATAACACTCAAACTTGATGTAACATACTCATGTACTCATGCAGCACATAGATGCCTCTTCTTATATCAGGAATAGTATTTTTCTCAACGCATTTCGCACTTCAAGTGCTTCCTCAGGAGATAAAGGAGATTGTTCCCAGAGAGCAGCAATCCGTGTGTGCCTGGCCAGCCCAGCAGAGCAAGGGCCCAAGATCGAGACATGCCCAAGGACACAAAGGACCCCCCCAAAAAAGGATGGTGGTGGGGAAAAGGTAACAAGTGGACAACTATCTAAAACTGAAAGGTCTCAAAAAAATCCCCCGAGAAAGCGCTACAAGGATCGCAGTCCGCAGTCACCTCCGAGCTACACCACCTTTCTGGTGGGGGGTCCTTTATGTCCTGGGGCACACCTCGATCTTGGGCTCTTGCTTTGCTGGCCAGGCACACACGGATTGCTGCTCTTTGGGAATGATGTCCTTTATCCCCTGAGGAAGCGCTTGGAGCGTGAAACGCGTTTGAGAAAAATACTATTCCTGATATAAGAAGAGGCATCTATGTGCTGCATGAGTACATAAGTATGTTACATCAAGTTTGAGTGTTATGGTCATTTAGCCTCAGATTATAATTCTGGAATAGTCCATTTGGAGATCAGTTTGCTCTTTCCTTCTCTGAAATGCGTACATATCAATTATGTCTTTTAAAACATCTTTTAACCTTTGTACAATAAAGAAACCTTGTTTTATCATGTTGTAATTGCTTGGTTTTTGTCACTTGGTACCCTAAAAGCCCCACTCTTCCCTTTCTGTGTTGATCTGATATATTAGGGGTGTGGTACCTTATATTCAGGATTTGGTCACGATAATTTGAGTCAAAGGAGCTAAACTTAGAAGATATATCCTAGTAACTTTTTTGAACTTCTTAGAGGGTATCTCCAAACCCTAACTGGGTAACGTTTCTTTTTTATAAATGGCGGAGGTTTTTAGAACAATGACTGTTGCTGTATATTGTGACATGTCAGGAATTTATTGATACTGACCTGGAAAGTGGCTGAAAAGTCCATTTTAAATCTCCATATTGTGAGCTCACTGGAGATACACTTTCACCGGGAAAAAAAGCTGCTCCACCAACATTTTAAAGGACCGGAAATAATATAGGTTACCACTCACTTTAGAATAGAAATTGTTAAGTGCCTCATATATGAATTTAAACATTGAGATTTATAGTGAGTCTTTAAAGGCTGACTGGTAGATCAGAGCACAGAGGTGCCCCTGGGGGGCAGGAACGCATGACTACACTGGCACATACCACGGTCAGCACGCTTTGTTATGTATCCCAGCACGTTTATAACATCTCTGTTCTGGCCGGCACACAGAACCGCTCTATGGAAACTGCGCTGACCTGGAACAGAATATTCAGCCACATTTTATGTCACTGAGAGTCCAAAGGCAATTTGCTTTTGGAAAGTGAAACCTGTAGACACAAATGTGACAGACCAAGTTCGTTATTTATTTCTTATGTCCAGAACTTTTAAAAAAAAATGAACTTAAAACTACTTGTTTCTTATTTTTTTTTATGGTAAGTAAAAAATCTTGATATAATGCCGTCTTCTATCCAGCCTGTAGGTGGTGCTGCAGTCTCCTTTTCACATGTGTGCGTGTGTGCGGGGGGATATATTACAATGACACCGGGAAGTAGCGGGGATATATTACAATGACACCTGTAAGTGGGGGGATATATTACAATGGCTCCTGGAAGTGGGGGGGTATATTACAATGACACCTGGAAGTGGGGGGATATATTACAATGGCTCCTGGAAGTGGGGGGATATATTACAATGGCACCAGGCATCCTCTTGTCCAATCTGCATGCCTGTGGGGACCCTGGTGCACAGAAAGGTTCCTACTCCACCTTGTCAGTCCATGATGCTAAACCAGCAGCACATGGGCAGGGATCGTCTTAAAATATCATTGCATTTTAATTCAGCATAAAACAGGAAAGTAGTTACTTTTTATACCAAATTAAAATAAAGTGATATTTGGAGAAGATCCCTGCCCATGTGTCGATGTTTTAGAAATAGTTTCTGCTGTGATGTTTC
>NW_017307230.1:161746-185162 GCF_000935625.1 Nanorana parkeri
AAGTGCAGGGGAGGGAGGGGGCGGCGGGGGGGGAGGACGAACCGGCGGTCTAATTACAGGTGATCTCGGCGACATCGCCCAGATCACTTCTAAAGAAATAAGTGAATTCTCCTATTCAACATCGGGTGACTTCAAACCTGCGCCGCCCCTCTGCTCAGTGCCGCCCCGAGGCCGGGCCTCTGTGGCCTTGCCGGGAATCAGGCCCTGGTTATTCCTCTGGGAAGCTGGGAGGTGAACGCAGCCTTAGTTTGGATATCTGAGTTCCTGTTGGACTAGAGAAGAGAATCAGTGATAGAGGAGAACCGGCCTATGTCAAATCCTCTGTGCAGGGAATGATCCACATTCATGTAATTTACATCTGCCAGTAATAAAGTCATTTAGCATCTCGGGCTCTGGAAGGCCGCTACAAAAACTGACTTGTTTTACGGCTGGACAGGGAACTCCAGGTAACAATTCAGCTTATTTCTGACTGTTGCTCAGCATAAAACAAAATGATTTAGTTGGCCCAGTAGCAAGGTTTCCAACCTGGAATGTAATTTTTGTTTAATGAAATCTGTCCAAATACTCATGAACAGCTTCTGATTTTTACCAGCACGTTGCCCTAACAACATCAGAAGACCACAAAGATTTATCTCATTTACATCTTAAAAATTCTACAATGTGTGGCCAAAAGTCTATGAACACCTATAAGAGCTTGTTGGACATCCCATTCCAAAACCGTGGTCATTAATATGGAGTTGGCTCCCCATTGCGGCTATCACCTCCTCAACCCCTTCTAGGAAGCTTTTCTACAAGAGTTGGGAGCATGTCAGCGGGAATTTGTGCACATTGAGCCAAAAGAACATTTGTGAGGTCAGGTACTGATGTTGGGTGAGAAGACCTGGCTTGCAATCAATGTTCCAATTCATCGCAAAGGTGCTCAGTAGGGTTCAGGTCAGGGCTCTGTGCAGGACACTTGATTTCCTCCCCACCAAACTGGTCACACCATGTCTTTATGGAGCTGGCTTTGTACACGGGGGACAGTCACAATAGAACAGTAAAGGGTCTCCACCAAACTGTTACCACAAGGATGGAAGAACAAAATTGTCTAAAATGTTTTTGTATGCTGTAGTACAAACAGAGCCCTTCACTGGAAACACGTGACCTCACTTGAACTTGAACACAAAGTCATTCAGAGGGGGTTCACATACTTCAGCACTGTTGGATGCCAGTGAACAGATGATTTTATTGTGGCAGCCAGATTTTATTTTGGGTTTGTTTGGTGGTATCCAAAGACCAACACCTTGTTAGTTTTGAATAAAGTATGGAGGGGCTATTCTCACCGGTGATGTGCTGGGTGAGACATTCCCCAGCCCCGATGAAACTCCACCCCACTCCGCCAAAGCTCCGACCCCATCCCGCCGAAGCCCCACTCCCAGCTCGGTAACCAAGCTATGTGGGGAGGAGACAGGGAGGAGACAGGGAGGAGCCTCGCTGTCCCTCACTTGCTCATCACTGGTGTGACGAAATGCTCGAAATCGATGTCCTCAGTGTTTGTTTGTTTTTGTTTTTTTATTGGACAGCTTGGACCAATGGCGCTTTGCCATTGGTCCAAACCATCCACAGAGCTCACGCCTCTAACACAGAGTAGACGCTGTAACAGCTCTTGCCTCACCAAGTTAGGTTAGGAAGCCCGCTGCTGTGTAACCTAACTACTTGTCAAAAGCCGGATGCAGCGCCGCCTGTAATTAACAGCTAATAAGAGCACACCAACACTGCCCAGTGTCCTGAAATGGTGCCAATTCCAGGAATGAGCACATCATTGTATGGAGGATGCTATTGCTGACCTCCCCTTCCGATATGCTAGTTCCCCCGGCTGCCATGCTGATCCAGCAGTTTCAGTGATTTCCAAGTCACTGACCCAAAACAAGTATACAGATCAAAGTTATGACTTCCCTCTCTTTCCTGACTTGATACTTGTTTTTGGGTCAGTGATTCAAAGTACTGAAGCAAGAGACAGCCAGAGAATAGACTTGTGCGCCGTCAAAAAATTAGTTCCGTTTCGGAATATCCGTTATTTCGTATTTCGTATCCGAAACTCAATTCGGATTCGTACGAAATACGGATTTTCGTTAGTTTCGGCACATTTTCATAACTTTACGAACATTCGTTATGATGAAGTTAAAAAGCAAAAATACCTTTGTTAATATTGAAGTCGATGTGGTAGTTGTTTTTTTAACCGAAATACGAATTCCGTTAACGGATTCCGTATCCGAATTTCGTATTTCGTATTTAAAAAAAAACTACCATCAACTCCAATATAAATGTACTTTGCTTTTTAACTTCAATATAACGAATGTTCGTAACGGAACGAAAATACGTCAACGGAATTTCGTATTTCCTGCCTGTGTATTGTAATGCAACCCTCAGCAGCAGCGGATCCGTATTTCGGATTAAAAAAAAAATCTTGTCATGTTGTTCAACCTCATTTACAGGGGTAATATTAGTTCCTGTTTCAAAGAAATTCGGATCCGAAATTCGTTAACGGAATTTCCTATTTCGGATATAATTCGGAAACTGCAATTCGGATTTCGGAGGCTTCCGAATTTACGAATTTCAGGAAAATTGGTACGAATTTCGATTCGTAACGAAACGAATCGCACATGTCTACCAGAGAACTAGCATTTCTACAAGGGGTTCAGGATTGTTATGGAGATGAGGAGATGGGGAGGTGTTCTGTAGCTCAGCAGGGTAGAACTCTAGCAGGACTGCGTGGAATTGCAGGGCAGGAGGGGCAGAGTTGTCAGTTCGTTACAGGAAGTTAGAAGCGCACTAGGTTTCTGGAAGGATCAACGTGTATTTTTCTGTACTTGCGTGGGGTAAATGTGTGTATTGCAGAGATGTACTGAATATGTTTGTTTTTTTGTGCTCAGACACACATTTTAATGACAGAAATATTTTATTTGCAATGAACACGAGTCGCATACAATGGTTTAGTGATGACGGCCTTGCAGACATTTTTTTTTCAGATCGCTGGCACAATATATGGAGGTTTTACATTCCATGAATATGTCACTGGGTCACCCCGCGGCTGTGCCGAGTCTCTGGAGCCGGGAGCACCCGAGCGTCCTCTTCCAGAGTCTTTGTCTGCGGAGGGAACCAGCCACCCATATGTACTAATGAGGAGCCGAGCTTTGGGAGTTCCAAGAAAAGCTTAACAAAGGAAATCATTCAAACTCCGTGACAAAGCCATGACAAGCCTACATCTGGAGGAGACGGGGCCCCGGAGAGAGGCAAAGATGAGGAATGAGCCCGCTGTGGGAGCAGAGGGAGAGAATTTATTCTAATGTATGGCTCCCAGATCCATGCTGGAATTAATAATATCAGACAGTCCGGGGGATTGCTGTAATGAGGAACTGCTTTACTCTGCCAGTGCAGGGCAGATCATTCCCTTTAACACCCTGGTGTCCAACCTGAGGCCCATTGGTGCTTACCATACGGCCCTTTTTGACCCCAGTAGCATAACTGGGAACTTGCCAGATGTGGAACGGCATGCCGGCTTTTAGCTTCAGTTAGCAGCTCATTACCGGCCTGGTTCAGTTTTCCGTCCTTCCAATGGCGGTGTAAACATAAACTAAGGGCAGTGTCATCACAAGGAGGGTGCGGAGGGTGCGGCCCACACCCGGGTGAAACCATTGGAGGGGTGACACCAAAATGGCTGAGGCCTGGTTCACACCTGGGCGTTTTACAGCGCTGATCGACACGCTGTAAAACGCTCAGCATGTGAAAACCAATAATTGCCTATGGGCATGGTTCCCACCCTGGGCGTATTTCAGCGCGTAGGAACGCGCTGCAAAACGCTCTACGCCCACAGAAGTGCAGAAGCTTCTTTGGGGCGTATTTTCCGCCCATATCCATTAGGATACAGCCGGAAAGCCCTCGTAAACGCGCGTTTGTTGCGCGTTTCTTTTACAGCAAATCGCGGTAAAAACGTGCGGCACTAAACATGCGGCAAACGCGTATATGCCGTACGCCCAGGTGTGAACCCAGCCTGACAGTCATTTAGGCGTCACCCCCTATGAAAAAATTGGGCACTCAGTCACGGACCGAGAGCCCGACAGTGTCAGGAGAGAGGAGCAGACCCGGCGGCATACCTCATCCGGCCGGGCGAACGCCCCCTCCTCTCTCTGCTGACGTCCATCACCAAGATGGCTGCCGGCAGGCGTCAATAAGACGACCGCGCTTGCGCGATGACATCACAGCAGGGTGGCACCCGGTCTCCGCTCTGGGTGTCACCCAGCCTTGGGACGCCCCTGACTAAAAGAGTTATTCACAAAGCTGCCGAAGGCAGCCGAGTAAATAACCCAGCCGAAGTGAACAGAGCAGAACGACGTTCGGCTATTCACTCCGGCTCAGTACGGCTGATTTTAGCCGTACATCGGCTGCCTTCGGTCAGCCGAAGTGTAGAGGGACTTCGACTCAGCCGATCCAACATCTGGATCGGCTGAGCCGAAGCTCCGGCAGCTCACTCGCTGCCATCCGCCCCTATTCTCATATAGGTTTGGCTGGGCTAGTGTGCTCGGTACCTCTGAGGTACCGAGCCGAATAGAAAATAAGTGAAATGAATGGGGGAAAAAAGAGTTGAAAAAATATTTAAAAAAATGTAAATAAATAGGAAAATGAAAAAATATATATATTTTAAAGAAAAGAGAAAAAAAATTGGGCAGAGCTGGCGGTGACAGCTAGCTCCGCCCAACTGTTTCCTATTGGCTGGCAGAGTCTTCTAGCAAGTCCCAGCCAATGAATAACAACTGGGCGGAGCCGGCTGTGACGCCAAGGCCGGCTCCAGCCAGTCATTATTGTATAATGACAGATCAACATCCCAAAGGTAATTTAGGGACCCTAATCTGCCATTACAACTGGGCAGAGTGAGCCGTGATATCATGGCTGGCTCCGCCCAGCTGTCATTTGCGTGGAGATCTGTCGGCTTCGGCCGACCTTTCTCTGCGCTTCGGCTGTCACTTCGGCTCAGTCGAGCCAAAGCATATGCCTTCAGCTCAGCTGAGCCGCTCGGCTGCCGTACGGGCTATTGTGAATAGCCCGAACAGCAGCCCTTTAGTTCGAAGGAACCTAAGGGCAGAGGCGGCTGAAGAGAGCCGAAGGATCAGCCGAAGCTACTGCTGGATCCCTCGGCTCTTTAGTGAATAACCCCCTAAGTGTTGCTAAGCCACAATAGACTTCAATTCCACTTTAAATAAATCTATAACTTTCCAATAAAAGGTTAAAGAACCTTGACAATATCACCTTGCACATATCTTCCCTTTCCTACTGCCGGCTATTAATATTAAAATATTATTTATCTGCAACATTTCACTTTCCACAATCAGCTGATATGATCTGTAAAGGATGCGCTAAGCTTCGCCAACGGTAGGCAGGGCTGGGGCTGTCGGAAATCGCAACGCAGCTATAAATAAACCGCCCTATCCATTTCGCCGATTTCCAAGCAGCTTGGCGTTTATTTTTAATACCCCGTCTGATGGTTATTTTATTTGGGAACTTCAGCTACATGAAAAGTGTAACTTCAGACGAGCCCTCCAGGCCGATCAGAGCGGACTGGCGTGCAGAGCGCACTTGAAGGGAGAAGCCAAGAACAACACGCCGAGCATGCTGCTCTTTGAAGGGGATCCGCCACATCCTGGAACCGGCGGGCAAAGGTTTCTGCTCTACATTGCAAATAGGAGCCAAGCGTTCCCCAACTGGCATGCTTCATAGAGCAGCGACGGGGCCTGAGACTCCGCAAGGGGGTTTGAAGTTTTGCAGGTGTCCTCTGTGAGAAAATGATGGACTTACAGAGTAACATACATACAGAGTAACATACATACATAGTAACATACATACATAGTAACATACATACATAGTAACATACATACATTATTATTAATATTATAATACAGGATTTATATAGCGCCAACAGTTTGCGCAGCATTTTACTATATAAGGAAGACATTACAATCACAATACAAGACAAGACAAGATGGTAAGGAGGGCCCAGCCCCTGAGGGCTTACAATCTAATAGGGAGGGTCAAGTGATACATGAGGAGGTAGCTGTGTGGGGGATTGTTTTGAGAATGTGGTCGTTCGGTGGTTAGGTTGAGGTGGGATCGGCTTCCCTGAAGAGATGAGTCTTAAGGGATCGCCTGAAGGCAGTCAGAGTGGGAGATAGACGGACAGGTTGGGGTAAAGAGTTCCAGAGGATGGGAGAGACTCTAGTGAAGTCCTGGAGGCGCGTATGGGAGGAGTTGACAAGGGAACTGGAAAGCAGGAGGTCTTTGGATGAGCGGAGGGGACGGTTAGGGTGATACTTTGAGACAAGGTTGGAGATATAGCCGGGGCAGAGTTGTGGATGGCTTTGTGGTTGTTAATATTTTGAATCTTATCCTTTGGGCTATTGGAAGCCAGTGTAGGGATCGGCAGAGGGGGGTGGAGGATGGAAGCCAGTGCAGGGATTGGCAGAGGGGGGGGGAGGATGGAAGCCAGTGCAGGGATCGGCAGAGGGGGGTGGAGGATGGAAGCCAGTGCAGGGATTGGCAGAGGGGGGTTGCAGACACTGAGCGGTTGGTTAGGTGAATGAGTCTAGCAGCTGCGTTCATGATAGAATGAAGGGGGGTGGAGCCTGTGTAGAGGTCGGCCAATGAGGAAGGAGTTGCAATAGTCAAGACAAGAGATAACAAGGGAGTGGATGAGTCGTTTTGAGGTTTCATTGGTGAGGAAGGGGCGTATTTTGAAGATGCTACAAAGGTGAAGGCGGCAGGATTTGGATAGTGATTGGATGTGGGGAAGAAAGGTGAGGTCCGAGTCAAGGATGACACCTAGGACCTTGGCATGGGGGGAGGGCTGGATAGTTGTGTTATCAATCTCAAATGAAATGTTGGGGGAAGGTGCACAGGGAGGGGGGGAAGGAAATATCATGAGCTCAGTTTTTTAAAGGTTGAGTTTTAAGAAATGTTGCGACATCCAGACGGATATGTCAGTTAGTAGTTTAGTGACATGCAAAGACACATAGTAACATACATACATAGCAACATACATACATAGTAACATACATACATAGGATAACCCCGACCAGGAATATATCACGAACACACTGGATCATATCAGGTTCTCCTTCTTTGTCTAGCTGTAAGCTACAAAACTACTTCTATTAAATTCTGCAGACCCCGTCACATCAGCGGAGGGCAATATCATCTAATCAGGGGAATGGCAGTGGAGATCACTCCAAGGAGACCCATACCCAGTGTTTGCCTGGCTATCATGGTGATCCAGTTGCTTCACTACTTGTTAACCCTCAGCCAGGGCCAAGTACGCAGAATGGGTGTAGAGATGAGCTCAGATTTGAATCTGAGCAGGTGCCTCACTCGCCCCATGGTAGATACAGCCCTGGATCAAGCTAACAGGTCCGGAACTTGGACTCTGTAGAGCAAGTCAGCAAAGGTAATTCTCATGTGGATTGAAGGGCAGCTAAAGAATGGTGATCGGGAGGAGAACGTGCGGGCCAAGCTGGCTGGTGAGAATGGTCATTGAACACATGATTTATTCCCTATTGATTCTAATTCATCCAGAGGACAGGAAAGGTTTTCACTAGGGATGCACAGATACTTTTCGGGTACCAGTGCCGATACTTGGCATTTTCATGAGAACTACCAGGGTTGCAGCTGGGACAGGGCTCTGGCGCTCCACCACTGTCCTGAAATCATTAGTCTGTATTGTTTTAGAAAAACTGTCACATGACAATAAACAAAAATGTATCCGTACTCGTACTCGCAAAACTGGTATCTGTGCATCCCTTTATTTATATTTATAAAAACAAAATCATACATTAAAACAGAGATGTACAAATCCCAGGAGCTCTGTGTGCTCCTTACACATGACAGCGGCCTCCTAATTTTAGAATTTTTCTCTAGTGTAGTCTTGGAGCTCAAAAGTATCGGTACATGTACTCGTACTTGTACCGAGTACTGTACTTGGTATCTGTGCAACCCTAGTTTTCACTTTAAAGGAGAACTATGGAGTCAGTGTTTTTCCCCATAGTTCTCCTAAGGGTCACGGGAGGAGACAAACTAGCGTCCTCCCGTCACTCTCCTATCTAGAGGCAGAGCCAGCTGTACCCCTCCCCTGTCCGTTCTGCCAGTCCGCGCTGGAGGATCGGACAGGGGAGGGTGGGGATCCCTGTAGCGAGCCGTGAGTGACAGTCACCACTCTCTGCAGGGAAATGATCGAGAAGTGAGCGAGCGCCGGTATGTGTTCTCTCACTTCCCGATCTATTGAGCCGACGTGTGACCGTTTCATTGTAACATGTCGGCTCGAACGATGAGGCTGAGTGATTTTCACTCGCCTCATAGTTCTCCTTTAATGAGATTTTAATAGGAACCGTTGAAAATGACAGGACGAGCGAGCGCGGCGCTCAGCGCACAGCGATACATCAGGTCGAGAAAGATCCCTGCCAGGCTGTCAGTTCAGATACAGATTATATAAAATGTTTGGTCCCCCGATGATGGAGAAGCACAGCCAGAGGGGGGGAGCGCGAGGAATCGTACACGTGTTTGGACGCCGGCCAGCTCTTCTGCATAATACATATAATATAAATATGAAGGTCGTTGACCTTTGCCTGCGTGAGGCCGAACCGGAAACCCCTCGGAGAATCGACCGATCGGACCTGCCAGAAATTTCCTAGATTCCACCGTGAGATGGCCTCCGCTCGCGCTCAATACCCTCTCCGAAATCCTGCTCCGGCTATTTCTAGGAATTCCTGCTAAGTGCTTTTTAATGATTCCTCATGACATCACCGACATCAGCGCGCAAATTATTTTCAGCCGACGCGTTACTAAATATCGCCCCGGGGAATACCCGTGTGTTTGCGCAAATGTATCAGGAACCAGAGGACGCGCACCAACATCCCATCGCTCACCCAGAGCCGTGGACCCCCCGTTGGCCGTGAAAAGTCGCCAATCTTCCCCGTTGACAAGCGGCGCTTTTAATTGCTCGCAGACCGGACTGAGCTGCGCAGGTTTTCATTAGCTGGGAGGTATCACATCCTGGATTAAATGGCCGCTGTTTATGTATTGGAATCAGTGAGCCTTCCCTAATTGTCACGTCAGGGAGACGATGACGCGTGACTCTTTCCAGCTGCCTTGAGAGGTGCAAAAAAGAAAAAAATTTAATTAAAAGGGTTTTTACGCAATATTTAATTCATTTATTCCTTGTAAATGGAACCCCAGTGCACTAAGATGGCGCACCACAATGCACTGCAACGCACTACCTTGCATTGTGGTGCACTACGTTGCCGAAAATGGTGCCGTGTCCATATTCATGGTGCTTTGCTAGCTCATTCATTTGCATTATCATAACGCACCAAAACTGATTCTTATTCCTACTGGTACAAAGCTACATACCTATTCAGAGGCTTAACTTTAGATCATGGGGCCCCCATAGCAAAATTTTGATGGGGGCCCTCAGCAACCTTCTTACTGTCGATGAAAGTTGGGTAGCAGGAGAGCTGTCTGCATTGTCTCCTCCTGTACATTTTATGTCAGCTCTTCTTGATGTGAAATATCACAGGGGGTACAGGGTCAGTGTCAACAGCAACTTCTGCAATCCCTAATGGGGCCCCCTTCCACCCCCAGGCCCCATAGCAGCTGCATGGGCTGCTATGGCTATTGTTACGCCACTGGGCCTAATGTTTAATCACTAGGTCATACCTAATATAGTTACATAGTTTCTTCTTTTGAAGTCCGCAGTGGGTGCATCGTAGACTTAGCTTCCCGCGAACAAAATAAGTGAATTGTGAAATCACAACACTCTAAAAAGTGCACGAGGGTGCTTTGGTCCTCCTCTGAAGAGGAAGGGACACAATTCCCTGAATCCCGCGGGGCGAAAGGCTCCCAAGTGGGGCAAGGTAACCCTGGCCCACCTAGTTGAAGCCAGATGGACCCCAATCCTTCTGAACCCAGTCCACCAAGTACCAAGGTCCACCAAGTACCAAGATCCACCAAGTACCAAGATCCACCAAGTACCAAGGTCCACCAAGTACCAAGGTCCACCAAGTACCAAGATCCACCAAGTACCAAGATCCACCAAGTACCAAGGTCCACCAAGTACCAAGGTCCACCAAGTACCAAGATCCACCAAGTACCAGGGTCCACCAAGTACTAAGATCCACCAAGTAGTTGGTGAGGGCCCTTCCGAAGAGAGACCCCTGAGTGGGGAGAGGTAAAACAAAAAACTGTAGAAAAACCTGTAGAGGCCACAGAACCTCTCCACTAACATCAGGGTGGGCCCCCTAGGGCACCCACACCCTCAGTTTTATAAATAACTGCCAGTGCTAGACATGGCAGGCCTTCTGGCCAAGATAAAATATTGCTCTAAACTAGCCACAAGGCCTGCCCAAGCAGCACAGTGCAGAAAATGATTTGTGTGCTATGACCAGTGGAACACAGTGGGGTCCCAAATCCATAGTGATTTTCTGACACCCCCTGGGATGCCACCCCCACTGGGCATAGTTTTTAAGATTGAATAAAGACACAGCAGGTCAATTCAGTTCATCGTGTGTGTGTGTGTGTGTGTGTGTGTGTGTGTGTGTGTGTGTAAGTCACTAAAAATTCCCACACCCCTATAAATTTGTAGATCACATGGTCAGGAACAATACTGGTTGCTTCCCAATCGCTACTGTAGCTGGACGGCAGGCACGGAATGGGAGCTGCTCAATTCAAAGTGGACAGTAGATTGACATTAGCTGCGCTGGGGGTATTATGCAACAGAATGCTGATCCACAGAATGCAGACGTGAAGGGGTTAAGGTAAGTTTCATACAATGTATATAATTTCTATACAAACACTTTTTGTGGTTGTTTTTGCCCTAGTTTGCACAGTAGCATGGTCTGCAAGCCATGGGAGGAGGGCAAGGACCTTGGATGAGGTTTGTAGTGGGCAGTATACAGTATATGGCATGGAAAAGGCATAGAGGACAGATGGATGAATATTTTAATCAAATATGGTTATCTTTTACTGTTGCTAAAAATATATTTCTTTGCCGCTTTGTAGGGAAACCGGGGGATGGACTGTCATACGTTACAAGACAAAGGGGTCTATTTTGAAACAATTTTAAGATCCATTCACTCTGTGAATATCTGTGTACATGCGTTTTGTGTGAGGAGAGGGAAATATGAATGTTCTTAGTATATTTTCTTTTTAGTTGGAAGGTAACATTCAGAAAATACCACATTATGGCCACTAGATGGAGCTGAGGAGCATTGAAAATATACACTTCTTTCCTATGCTCCTCAGCTCCACCTAGTGGCCATAATGTGGTATTTTCTGAATGTTACACTCAACCTGAAAAGAAACATACTACGAATGTTCATTTTTGCCTCTATTTGCACAGAACGAACGTTCACAGAGACTGGAGAATGAAACGTTTATAGCTAGACCCCTACGTCTGGTTATGCAATAACAGTAGGCAGATATTCTCATTGAGCATTAGCACACTGGTTTGGCCTATCTCAGTATCTGCACAGCGGAAGCAGGTGAGAATATGCAATAAAGCCCTGCCACGAGGCACCACTGTTGCTGTACTTTCGTAAGGGCGTCCATCTCATGTTAATTTCTCATTTGTTACTAATGGCATGATTTCCCGGTTTGTTACCACGTACTATCCTGCCATCCAATGAGGGTAGCTTGGGAAAACCTAAGCACTTAAGCCAGGGGTAGGCAACCTCAGCACTCCACCTGTGGTGAAACTACAAGTCCCATAATGCATCTGCCTCTGGGAGTCATGCCTGTGGCTGTCAGAGCAGTGGCGTCCCGAGACTGGGAGCGGTTACTGGATGTCACACTGCCGAGACGTCACCGCGCAGGTGTGTGAGGTCACCGTGCGCGATGACGATCTTCTTCATACCTGCCGGGGGCCATCTTGGTGAAGGACGCAGGCACAGATAGGAGGGGACGTTCGCCCGGTGGGATGAGGTATGCCGCCGGGTCCCCTCCTCTCTCCTGATACTGACGGCCGTTTGGTCCATGATCGAGCGCCCGACTTTTTAGAGGGGGGGGGGGGGACACCAAAATGACTGTCGGTCATTTTGGTGTCACTCCTCCAATGGTGTCACCCAGGTGCGAGCCGCAGCCCCCCGCACACCCCTTGTGACGCCACAGTGTCAAAGCCTTCACGGGACTTAAATGTATTCATTTTCCCTGAAGGTCTACTGCGGCATATGAGAAGGGATCTGTTTTCTTCATTGGAATGGAAGGGAACGGGTTTTTTTGTTTTTTGACAAGACAAATCTGGTGATGATTTGGCCTGGACGAGGAGCATAATTAAACCTCCAGATAAGTTTCACATTCTGCGTGGTGAAAGGCTCTCCCAAGGGGTAATGTCACAGGTAAGAAATATTGACCGACGGATAATGAGCCCCTGACGTCTGCACTCCCTGCGCTGGGATGTCATGGCAGGAAGGTGGTTGTCTCATTGATGAACTGACTGACAGGGGCCTGCTGTTCCACCGGCTGCCCGCGGATTCGTCATTCATCTCCCCAAAAAATAGAATAAATACATTATTATCCAGCCAAACAGCTAAATAGACAAAGATGTTTTACCTGCCAAATGATTTTGTTTTTCTGGCTGAGGCGGCCGAGTCAGGCTGGTGACCTGCCGTACAGCCGAAATTTAATCTGCTTATATTTGGCTTTCCCTGATTTCCATCCTCATCAACAGGCTAATGACATTTTTAAATCAAACCTTTCCATTTTCATTGCATTCCTTCATGTAGGTCCTGTGATGTCATCACACGGGTCTCTGTGCTTTGTTATGCAATGCATTATGATAATGGCTGCTGGGGAGGAGCCGGCAGGGTGCTGTACATAGCTTCCTGAAAGGGGCACTCTCAATGCTCCCTCTGGTGCCGCCTTGCTTCCTCTAGCGCTGGCTTTTTTGGCACCGCTTATTCTCTCCTGCCTCTCTTGCGGCTCTTCAAGGAAGTTCCCCCTTATGCCACCACCGGCCCTGGGAATGGTCACAACTAGGTCTTATTTTCGGGGTAGGTCTTGTATTTTAACAAATTCCAAAAATAGTATTAGGTCTTATTTTGGGGGTAGGTCTTATTTTCGGGGAAACAGGGTATTTAACAAATAAACCTTTTATCTAACCAATAAACTATTCCAATTGTTACTTTAAAGTAGCGGAAAAGTATCGATTGAAGCCCATCTCTGGGAAAACAAAATAACTGCACTTGCAATGGGGCCATGGCAGCACTGCAAGGGTTAAGCACACGTTTATGCCTAGGGGACACGAAAAAGCAGATTTACTCACCTGATCCCGCCGGTTCCCTACAAGATGCTAGACTGGTCCCCGCAGACTCTTCTCCCCTTCGATCCGGACCGCTGACGTCATCACATCTAATGCAGCTTCTATAGACCTATGGAGAGAGGAGAGTGCCGGCACTTGGGGAGCGGGGATCAGGTAAGTAGAAGTGCTTTACTCCGGGCCCCTAGACATATAGCTTAACCCTTGGGTAGTCCCACTGCAAGGGTCGTGTTTTTGTTTGCCTGGAGATGGGCTTTAAAAAAAGTGATTTTTAGTTTAAGCCAATCATTTTTGTGTATTGATCCTCATTGTCCATGTTACTGGAGGCTCATCAGGAGCATCTCCTCCATGCTATAATGTGTCCCTCTGAACACAAGAGGAGTCTGCCAGGAACAAGGACATACATACATGAATACAAGAACACTCTGATAGGGACATGCTGAATACAAGGACACTCTGAGAGGGACACGCTGAACACAAGAGCACTCTGCCGGGGACATTCTGAATACAAGGAAACTCTGCCATAGACATGCTGAACACAAGAACACTCTGACAGGGACATGTTGAACACAAGAACACTGTGCCAGGGACATTCTGAACACAAGAGCACTCTGATTGGGACATTCTGAACACAAGAGCACTCTGATAGGGACATTCTGAACACAAGAGCACTCTGCCGGGGACATGCTGAGCACAAGAGCACTGTGCCAGGGACATGCTGAACACAAGGACACTTGTTTATTAAAATATATAAAAACCTTGAACTCTCTCATTGTCATAGTGCATGCATACTTCAGGATGCTCAGTGTGATAGACTGGGTTGCGCCTCAGTATTCAGCATAGATTCTGACCTCAGGGCTCAAATGATTGTTCCAGCACCCAGCTCAGGTCCACAGCCGCAGGACCCCAGGATTGACTTTACATCCTGTGACAGTCCCAGCATTCAGTAATACCTGTTAGAAAACAAGACATTGCAATAAACATTTAGTTAAAATCAGCTAAATACATTTCAGGTACATCAGAAGAAAAGGTGCACAAAATCATACAGTTCATTTACTTTCCACAGTTCATTTCCCTTGCTCTCTGTGGGGAAGCAGTAGTCTCTCTGTAGAGGCCCAGCACAACTGCCAGCAGAGTCAGAACTAGAGCTCTGCAATCAGCAAAGCTCATGTCCCCAGCTGATTGGAGAGCTCTAGTTCAAGGGATATGTTGGATCTCTGCAGAGGGACCACTGCTTCCACACAGAGAACACGGGTCCTATTCTTTACACCTGGAATGTATTTGTCTGATTTAAGCTGAAAGCTCAGTTATTGAGCACGCAGGAGGTATGCTGTGCTCCCTGTTTGTACCTCAAGGCGTGTATATTTCATATAATGAATGACAGTAAGTTACATAGAATAGAGTTGTGGATGTAGATGGATATTTTGGCTCAATTGATTATATAACATTTTCCTGGAAGTGCCCTATCATTCTTCACTGTGTATAATACATTGTGAATGTTCTATAAACTGTCTCCCCTCCACATCTCTTGTCAAATGCCGTCGGGTTATTCTGAGCAGACTCTGCCCTATGTATCTGTGGAATTCCATACCTGGTGCCATTATCAGTCTCTGCTATATAAACAATCCTACTGTCTCTGGATATATACCGCCATCCTCGTATATCACCGGCGTGGTATTGCAGTGTTGTTATGGTGAAGTGTTATCTGGGTTGCCTTGTTACGGAGGTTTATGAGAGCCAGAAATGTCAGTGAACACATCTACACAGATGTCCTGCACCGAAATCATTATGAAAGAGATTATTCTGTTCTATATTGTTTGATTGGGACAACTCTGGGAATAATAGGACAGACATTCACTGAGTCGAGAGATTTTACTTCTTTAGGAATATCACATGTGAGATCCCATGTATGAACAACTGTAGAAATATAAATAAATACATTGTAAGGTGTCAATATTCACATAGATCTGCTGATGTTCTGATCACCCGATGGGATGTCTTGTGACACTCCTAATGAAGGCATTCCATTTCCACTTGTCGTGTTACCTGTACCTCATAGATGGAGTGATGGATGTATAGAGGGAAGAGAAACAGGGTAAGCTGGAAGGAAAGGAGGGAAGAGGGGAAGAGAGGAAAAAAAGAGAGAAAGAGAGGGGGAAAAAAGAGAAGGAAGAAAGTAAAGCAAGAAGTAAAGGGAAGTAACGAAAGGAAAAGAAAACAAAAGGTAAAAAAGGAACGGAAAGGAAAATAAAGGGGAAAGGAAAGCAAGAAGGAAAGACAGAAAGGAAGAAGGAAAAGAAGAAGGTAAGGAAAAGGAAAGGAAGAAGGAAAGGAAAAGAAGAAGGAAAGGAAAGGAAAAAAGGAAGGAAGAAGGGAAGGAAAACAAGAAGGTTAGGAAAAAGGAAAGGAAGAAGAAAAGGAAAAGAAGAAGGAAAGGAAAAAGGAAAGGTAGATGGAAAGAAAAGAAAGAAGGAAAGGAAAAGGACAGGGAGGGAAGGCAGAAGGAAAAGAAGACGGTAAGGAAAAGAAGAAGGTAAGGAAAAAAGAAAGGAAGAAGGAAAGGTAAGCAAGAAGGAAAGGAAATGAAGAAGGAAAGGAAAGGAAAAAGGGAAGGGAAAAGGAAAGGAAGAAGGAACGGAAATAAAGAAAAGAGAGGAGAGGAAAGGAAAAGCGAGGGTTGTTTTAATAAATATGAGTACTTTTTTAACTACCACTACTGAGGAAGTAAGAGGGGCAGAGAGAAGGGGGGAGGAAGGAAAACAAAGGAAAAAAGGGAGAAGGGATAAAAGGAAGGAAGATAGGGTAGTGAAAAAGGGAAGGAGGAAAGAAAAGCAATAAGGAAACAGAGGGTAGGAGAAGGGAGAAATAAAGTTAAGCAGGAAAATAAAAGGAATAAAGTAAAGGGAAGAACGAAAAGCTGTATGGAAGGAAAGAAAGAATAATTGTTCTCTGTTTTATATACTGTATATTCCTGGGTGATGAGTGACATTATTATGTCAGTGATATATACATAGGGCGATGTTCCACTCCTGTTGATGGATATGATAGTATATAAAGCTCTACACAGCACACTATATCCAGCTGATCGATGGCAGGGGGATGTAGAGTGCAGAAATCTGAATTTTGGCCATAGCTGGACACTACATTTTGCACCCTGCGCACTTTTAGTATAAAAAGAGTCCTAAATATTGAGAATTGCCGTGAAAAATGAAAACATTTGTCTCCCTTGTGTTATAAAATGATTGGACGTTTGACGTAAACACCATCCCCCATCTCATGAAATCTCCGCTCATCCTCCATGCACTGTGTAAACTTTTCTATAACCCCCCATTAGGTCTCAGCCCGATAATCTCTCTGTAAATATTATTTTGGTGAAAACGATGAACACATGAGAATATTGGATGTTATAGCGCAGGATTTATGAGGTGGAGACTTCACTGCCGTCCTTATTTGTGTGTGTTTATACCATACAGATGATATCTATAGGCATTTAAAGGGTTTCATTGGAGAATGTAGACACTTTTATTGCAAACTCTGGAGTTGTTTTGCAGCCTAAAATCTATTATAGAACTTGTTTTATGAAGTTTTGTCCCATCTCTGGGTCATGGCTCTCTCTTCCTTATTTGCCCAGAAATGATGAAACACAAACAGTTTTAATGCTGAACTCCGGCCTTCCCTTCAGGTCTTGCACAGTTGTAACGGCTCCTCTCCTCTTCCTCTGATGTCACTGCACACTGGGAGCTTCTCATAATGTGCATTAGAAGTTGCAGCAAGTCAGATAGAGCCCGCCTTATACAATGCAAACCCAGACAGCAAACCATGTGATTACCTCGTTGGTGAGCAGGATGTTGCACACAAAGGCTTAATCCTGGGAGTAGTTGGAGGAAAGGCGTTGGAGCAAGAGTGGGAGAAGTCAAAGTGGACAGCCAAGGTCTTGCTGGGGGTAACAGGAACCTTGCATTTAAGCCAAAGGGTTTAGCACAGGTGTAGTTATTAACAAAGCCAAGGCCAGGGCAGGAGGGCTTCTAGTGGGGTCAGGGTAAGCAGGTCATCAAATCCAGGGAATCCTGCTGGTCAGGGATAACAAGCAAGGCAGATAATAGGGGGTAGACTGAGAAGAGGCAAGAATCACACTGTGAGATTAGAGTATAGGGACTGGAACAATGAACACTCCATGGACGGGATGACAAGAGCAAGGACTGAGGCCAGGATACAAGAACTAGATTGGTACAAAATATCAGATTCACACAGTAGCTTAGCACTATAGTGGGCAATTGGAACCGGATAGTTGTGTCCTTTTAAAGGCGTATAGAGCAATCAGGAGCATAACTCCCAACATCAGTAGCTGGGAATGAGGGCTAACCTGGAAAGGAGAGGGGGGGACATTGGTGCTCAGTGGGGGAGAGGGGACACTGGTTCTCTGTGGAGGAAGAGGGGAGCACTGATCCCCTGTGAAAGGGAAGGGGGCACAGATGCTTGGTGGAATGGAAATGGGGGCACTGATGCTCTGTGGAAGGATGAGGGGGGCACTGATGCTCTGCAGTAGGAGTGGGGGGAGCACTGATGCTCTCTGGAAGGGGAGAGAGGCACTGATGTTCTGTGGAAGGAAGAGGGAGGAACTAATACTCTGTGAAAGGAAGGGAGGGGGATGATGCCCTGTGGATGGTGAGGGGGGCAGTGTTGCTCTGTGGAAGGAAGAGGGGGGCATTGACAATCTGTGGAAAGAAAGGGGGATGGCTGATGATCTGTAGAAGGAAGACGGGGGGAGCACTCGTGTTCTGTGGAGGAAGAGGGGGACACTGATGCTCTTTGGAGGAAGAGGGTAGACACTAGTGCTTGGTGGGGTTAGAGTGGAGTCTATTGGTGTCAGTAGAGCCATTGGTGTTATATGGGGGTTATTGGTGTTAAGTATATTATACATCAATCCCCACTCCTGCGATGCTACCTCTCTCTGCCAGATCTAGAGTTGTCATGTCAGGCAGGAAATCTCTCTACACCACAGGGAACCAAAGGAGCCAAAGCCGGGTACAGGAATAAACATGCCATCACCTGGGAGGAAGTAAGGCACAGCCAGATCCACGGGGTAATCACCAGATAATCCTAGTGAATATAAGACTGTTGGGAGGTATGCAGGAGGGGCAGAGAAATTTATATGCGGGTGGGATGCTGGCCAGAGCATCCCTAGTTGCTAACAGTTGGGCAGGGAGATATGTACGGCCCTTAAACCTCTTCCCGGCCAGCTATTAGCAACCTGGGATTCTCTGGCCAGCATCCCTACCCAGCTCCCAGAAACCAATGATGTCACTGGTTGCCAGATGCTGGGAGGGATGCCAGGGGCGCAATTTGTAGTAGAAATGCCTCTGACCACAGAAATCTGTAGACACGCAAGTGATATCAACACTCATAGTCCAGGAGGCAGGGCTGTCAACGCTGGTTGGGAATTTAATGCAGCAGAGTCAGCGTTGTCAGCTCGCAGCAGGAAGTTCGGTGCTCGCTGGATTTCTGGCAGACAAATGGGTATTTTAAAAGTAGCATATGTAAAGGGATAAACTTTGGGAAATGTGCATGTATTCCAGAAGTTTAATGCATATGGTTTTATTTTACCCAGATGTAAACTTTAATTTAAATTAATCACTTTCATGTGAGTATTTATAAGAAAATGCTTCCAGTCCTCTTTCCCTTCTGTGGGGTTAATGAAAAGAAATTCCTTTGCATTATAAAGTCGTTTCAGGGACTCCTCAGGTAAGTCTCACAAGCATCCAACCTCACATCATCAGCGAGATTGCGTTTCACCGCCGAACCATAGACAACGCCTCCGAATCCCCGGCCGCCCTATCCCGATGTAGAGCCGGTCCGGCGTTGGCACAAACTCTCAAGAGCTGAACGACATAAATCTGCCAGCACCAAAGAGTAAAAAGGGCAGCAAACCAAAATTCAGGGCCGTACATGAGATCAACAGCCTAAGATCTTACGCCGCGCGGTTCGGGCCATAAAACTGCCATCGCGCAAACCTGAGGGAAAAAAAACTTCGACATTCCGTGCGATCGCCAGCGGCCGCCGAAGAGCAAAAAGTCTAAAAATGTTCAATAAAAAGCAGAATAAAAAAAAAATGAAGGTCAAGCTATTTACCAGAAAGAGAATTTCAAGAAGCTTTTCGATGAACTTAATTGCGCGGCGGCGCGGACGGCGAGTCGCTATCGTGTTTCTGGTTCCGGTCTGGATCTTCTCGTCTGCAAGATGAAATTTTAATCACACGTATGGGTGAATCGCAGGGGCCGTAAATCGCCGCGATCCGACGTTTACGGCGGACGGAAGCAGACAAAATCTATATATTATTCGGACGTTTCATTCAAGCATGCCGCCATGTTCTACTCTACTTGTCGCGGACTTTATCCTTTAAAGTTTTATCCTTTAGCAAAAAGAAACAATGTGAACAAATAAAAAAAAGAACATTTGTTGCCGCGGCATTGAAACCCATTAACGGCGTATGCGGAATCCGAGCGCCCTCCTGGGACGGAGGCGATCGGACGCAAACCGCGCGCTGAACAGCAGCAGACAAAATCATGATTGTGCACTTTCCCTAAAAAAAAACAGCGTTCCCCTCTGAAAAATGTCAGGAGTGCGTGCCTCGCCGGAGGGGTGAAGGTTCAGCGAGAGGTGAGACCACTTTGATATTTTGTATTCACTCTCGCTGATAGAATTTCTGTATTCGTCACGTCAGCCGCAGGAACGGCTTAGGACGGATTTTCGAAAGAAGGGTCGCGAACGCGGAGAACAACATCCATCTGTATATGTTTAAAGGGAGAAAGTGAAAATCAGCCAATGTGCTGCTAATAAGTATCCAGTACAACATCCACCATGTTTAAAATGTATCTAAATCCACTTTTTGTTAGCTTTGGATAGAGTGCTGAGGGGATTAAAGGGTTAGACCCAACGGGTCCCCAATGGGGACAATCACCCTCTCTGTTTGTCCTGGTGATCTGTTGCCAGAAGAGAGGGAAAATGAGAGGGAAGAGAGGGAAAACTTCCAATGGGGACATCTTTTCCGGAGACAACTTTCTAAGAATTCTAATTTGTAGAGATTGCCTCTTGATTCGTGTTGTGTCTTCCGGACAGGAAATAAAGGGATACAAATCAAAATTTCCCGCTGTGCCAGTCAGGGCATGCAGTGTGGCGGAGATTTGTTAATCCCAGGACTCCTTTGGCAGGTCAAACAGCCCCCATCTATCTATTTCATCTGCGTATTTAGCTGTGTGCCCGGAGTTCAGCTTTAGATTAGCATAGAAAAGAGAAGGTCACGCTAGCATCTCAGTAATGATCCTGCTTTCCTCTCTGGCATCTCTCAGGTTGCGCCGGACCTTATCGGAGGGCGTCATTTATAAAATAACCTTTTCATTATGCCAGGAACACCGCAATCACATCATCAGAAGATAACATTATAATACGGGGCTTCAGATAAACCGCTTCCTCTGTATTCCGGGGGTCGTGATGTCAGGGGAAGGAAACGCGGTATGAATGTAATCAGATTTTAAAGATGAATTGCTCTTTTATTTTTTTGCTAATCTCTAATCCAAAAACCCTTCAATCAGCCGCGATGCCCCCTAAACCCTACGAATAACCGTGGCGCCAACACAAGGCGTAGACAGGTCAGCAGATCACAGAAGGGACACATTGGATTCAGCACAGAAGGGGCTTCTAACTGTATGTATAGGAGACAGGTGCACTTTATTGTCGTTGTGTACTCTCGGTGCTTTGGGGATGTATCCTCTTCTGTTAAATCAGATGAATCTCAAATTCTGCATATGAATATTTTGTATCCTCATTTTCATATTTCTCAGGCCATGCTTACCTGCTTTGATAAGAGGTCCTCCTGGTTTACAGAACTCAGTAGCTCAAGCTGAAATTTATACAATGTATGAGCAGAGGAGCGACCCCCTCTGACCCTACCCAGTTTAACCTAGCTCTATTCAGCTCTACTAAGAGTTTAAATCAGAAAGATAATGCAAACCGCTCATGCTGTAACTTATAGCATTAGCATTTCAGTAATCCTACTGAGGGCGTCATCTATAAAATAACTTTCATTATGCCAGGAACACCTCAATCAAGATAATAGACATGTGCGATTTGTTTCATTCCCAAACAATTGAAATTCGGACATTCGGACACATCCCAATTTCCGAATCCCAATGCATGCGAATGTGTCCGAATCCGAATTTGCATTTCCGAATTTTCGGATCCCGTCTGAATTTCGTTCAAAACGAAACTGAATTGGACATGTGACTTATCTGGCCAATCAGAAGTGTTTTTCGGTTTAACGCATCTGAATGGGTCTGAAAACTAATTTTTGTTATGGCAACATGGGAGCCAATCCTGTGGATCCTCTCTCTTCCTGTCTCCATTTAAACTCAGAGCAGCGAACAGCACAGGGCCCGAGCAACGCTTTGCCAAGCTAGTTGCTGAGTCCCCCATTTGTGATTTACGCTGAATTCCTGGAAGTTTCCCCGTGTACCAAACCTTTGGCTTGACCTTGGAAATCCCTATCTACAGTCTGCCCTGTGCTTCGCTTTTGTCCTTGGAAATCCCTGTCTACAGTCTTCCCCGTGCTTCGCTTTGTCCCTGGAAGTCTTCAGCCTGTCCCTGACCTTTTATTAGTGCCTTGTACCTGTTAGGTGAGTTGGGGGGACCTAGGGATTGTGACCTGGGGTCAGCACGCAGCCAAGCCCATCTCCACCATCAGGAGCTCTGGCGAATACCGGCTGGCTCTTAGATTCCACATCCTGGGGGACCCCATGCCACCTACTCAGCATCCCATGCCACCTACTCAGCATCCCATGCCACCTACTCAGCATCCCATGCCACCTACTCAGCATCCCATGCCACCTACTCAGCGATGCAGCACCCTGCCTTGTATTTGAACCTCCAGCTTAAGCTGACTTCCACTGCCTCATTCACATACCTGCTCTGTTCCCTGCTTGTACTCCAGCTCTGGGAGTCATCGGCCTACACTGCTTGGACCCTTTTCTCTAAGTGTCCTTGCCAGTGTAGTGGAAAGGGTCCACATACCTGACTCCAGTTCATACCCGTGAGTCCCGATCCATGATACCTGGCTGACTACCTTCCAATGGTGGCAAGAGCAGCCACTCCCACTGCATGACCTATTCCACCTGTCAGCTGGCACTATATAAACTGGTATCAGTTCAATACACTGGCTTGAGAGAATTCTGTTGGAAGGAATGTGTAAGTGAATATCTGTTTTGTGTCACATTTTTTTCTTTCATGAAGGGCACCTCTAAATCTGAGGTTAATAGCCATACAAAGAGAATATGGTTGACGGGTATATATAAACTCATCCTAACTTATACTTTCTCGTTCTGCACTGTGTGTACATTCTCGCTTCCAGGAAGGAACACGATGTGAGGTCATGTGTTTTCCAGCCGGAATACTTGCAGCAATATCCCCATCTTAATACCATCTTCTTGCCAAACTCATTGTAATGTCAAATATTTGCTTTGGAGCTCAGAGGTCATATTTTGTCATGGACGCCCGAGCCAAGATTTAGATACATTTCGAATTAAAATCTACCCACAACAGTACTATAACTTTATTAACAGCTTAATCCAATCATTTCTCTGGTTTATAGAGCTAATGAAAAAAAAAAAAGCTGCAATTACTTTGCAGTTGACGGGCTTTGGAGTATGGTCACTGGAGAACTTGCTGGATAAGGCTTTGGGGGGAACGGAGATTGACTTACTTAGTGAAAAATGTGTGAGGTTCAATCTCCTATTAGACTGAGTCAGCATGAAGCTTATTCAATAAGGTGAAATGGGTAAGCTGTATGTAGAGCAGAGGATTTGGCACGGATTTCTTGGCATGGTACACGCCTGCACCAATTTTTATGTCATCGATGTATTGCTAAATGAGTTTACTTTGGCGTAGAAGAATTTCACTGTGACTTTAGGGCAGCCTTTTTCAACCAGGGCACCGTGGCACCCTAGAGTGCCTTCTGGCTTCTTCAGGGGTGCCTCAAAATTTTCACACAGTGTCATGGCTCTGATGTGAAAGAGGGGGGCTCTGATGTGAAGGGGG
>NW_017307230.1:185502-197753 GCF_000935625.1 Nanorana parkeri
CCATGCCCCCTGCGCAGCAGCCCATGCCACCTACTCAGCATCCCATGCCACCTACTCAGCATCCCATGCCACCTACTCAGCATCCCATGCCACCTACTCAGCGATGCAGCACCCTGCCTTGTATTTGAACCTCCAGCTTAAGCTGACTTCCACTGCCTCATTCACATACCTGCTCTGTTCCCTGCTTGTACTCCAGCTCTGGGAGTCATCGGCCTACACTGCTTGGACCCTTTTCTCTAAGTGTCCTTGCCAGTGTAGTGGAAAGGGTCCACATACCTGACTCCAGTTCATACCCGTGAGTCCCGATCCATGATACCTGGCTGACTACCTTCCAATGGTGGCAAGAGCAGCCACTCCCACTGCATGACCTATTCCACCTGTCAGCTGGCACTATATAAACTGGTATCAGTTCAATACACTGGCTTGAGAGAATTCTGTTGGAAGGAATGTGTAAGTGAATATCTGTTTTGTGTCACATTTTTTTCTTTCATGAAGGGCACCTCTAAATCTGAGGTTAATAGCCATACAAAGAGAATATGGTTGACGGGTATATATAAACTCATCCTAACTTATACTTTCTCGTTCTGCACTGTGTGTACATTCTCGCTTCCAGGAAGGAACACGATGTGAGGTCATGTGTTTTCCAGCCGGAATACTTGCAGCAATATCCCCATCTTAATACCATCTTCTTGCCAAACTCATTGTAATGTCAAATATTTGCTTTGGAGCTCAGAGGTCATATTTTGTCATGGACGCCCGAGCCAAGATTTAGATACATTTCGAATTAAAATCTACCCACAACAGTACTATAACTTTATTAACAGCTTAATCCAATCATTTCTCTGGTTTATAGAGCTAATGAAAAAAAAAAAAGCTGCAATTACTTTGCAGTTGACGGGCTTTGGAGTATGGTCACTGGAGAACTTGCTGGATAAGGCTTTGGGGGGAACGGAGATTGACTTACTTAGTGAAAAATGTGTGAGGTTCAATCTCCTATTAGACTGAGTCAGCATGAAGCTTATTCAATAAGGTGAAATGGGTAAGCTGTATGTAGAGCAGAGGATTTGGCACGGATTTCTTGGCATGGTACACGCCTGCACCAATTTTTATGTCATCGATGTATTGCTAAATGAGTTTACTTTGGCGTAGAAGAATTTCACTGTGACTTTAGGGCAGCCTTTTTCAACCAGGGTACCGTGGCACCCTAGAGTGCCTTCTGGCTTCTTCAGGGGTGCCTCAAAATTTTCACACAGTGTCATGGCTCTGATGTGAAAGAGGGGGGCTCTGATGTGAAGGGGGGGCTTCTCATGTGAAGGGGGGGGCTTCTGATTTAAAGAAGATCCCCCTAGTGTGAGAGGGGGAACTCTGATGTGAAAGAGGGGGACTCTGATGTGAAGGGGGGGGCTTTTGATTTAAAGAGGATCCCCCTAGTGTGAGAGGGGGAACTCTGATGTGAAAGATAGGGACTCTGATGTGAAAGATAGGGACTCTGATGTGAAAGAGGGGGTTTCTGGTTTAAAGAGGATCCCCCTAGTGTGAGAGAGGGAACTCTGATGTGAAAGAGGGGGACTCTGATGTGAAAGGAGGGGGCTCCTGATGTAAAGGGGGACTCCTATGTGAAAGGTAACACTCTCATTGTGTTCTTGCATCGGGTCCCCCCTCCTTAAAATTCATACCAGACTTCTATCTGGGATAAGGGTCAGGTATGGATTTTGGAGGGACCCCAAGTTATTTTTTACATGTATGATTTTTACATTTTAGACTGGGGCGCCTCAAGATTTTGTTTACTTTCAGTGGCGTCACAAGGGGGGTGTGGCAGCACCCGGGTGACATCATTGGAGGGGTGACACCAAATGACAGTCATTTTGGTGTCACCCCCCTCTAAAAAGTCGGGCACTCAGTCATGGACCGAGATCCCGACAGTGTCAGGAGATAGGATGTCCCCTCCTCTCTCTGCCACTGTCGATCACCAAGATGGCCACCGGTAGGCGTCAATTAGATGGCCGCACATGCGTGATTACATCACGGCGGGATGTAACCTGGTCACCGCTTAGGGTGACACCCGGCCTCGAGACGCCCCTGTTTACTTTTAGAGGGTGGCGTGCCTGAGAAAATGGTTGAGAAATGCTACTTTAGACTTCTGGTTATTATATGGCTGTGCTGAGGCAGGGCCAGCCTAATACAGGAAAGGCATCTGCCTTGGGACTGTGCTGAGGCCGGAGTTGCTGCTGGGGTGGGAACTTTTACTTCCTCTCCATTGCATGACCATCTTCTTCCCTGTGCAGAACCAAGCTGTCGCATTGACAGCTCATTCATGCAGATTATATTGGGAAAGAGCGGTTCTCCCTGTTATGTGGGGTCATCCAAAGTCTAAGTGGCACCTTGGTCTAACCTAGGTCACCCCGCAAGTAGTGATGGGGTGGTGACCCTAGGAACTCCTGGGCTACTTTGCTTCAAGATCACACCAGGTCGCCAGTCTTGCCCTACCAGGGAGGGTCAAAGGACCAAGGTGGCTGTGCTATGTAAACAGGATAGTAGCACTGCGAGTAGTCAGGGTTCAGGCAGAGGTCAAGCAAGAGTAAACAAAGACGAGCCCCCTATGTAATAGCAAAGAAAAAATTAAAGTTACGCAAAATCAATAAAAAAAACACCCAATTTTTTTTAAAGTCCTTGATGCCTCAGGTGCACCAACATAGGAAAATGACGATTGTGTCACACATATTGGGTATGGCTGCACACACCAGAGTGAGGGGAATAATTCTAGGGCGGATAGGGATAGGGATGGATAACTCTAAACAGATGACCTGTAAAAGCTTTTAAAGCCTCACCAGTGGACAATATTGGATACCAAAGTTTGTTGCCATTTCACGGCACACACAATGTTAAGATTTGACATGTTTGATATTATTTATTTACTCAACGAATCCTCATCTTTTTAATTTTTCCCAAACAGTAAATAGTTCATTAGGAAGCTGGCACGGAGTAGAAACCTATACAGTGTTTCACAGCGCACCAACGCATTTCACTCTGACAGTAAAAGGAGCTCTTACTCCGCAGCCACTTGGAACGTGGAAGACGTTTGATGAAGACAAAATGGATAAATAATGCGCTTGACAAATGCGGTCTTGTTTGGTGAAAGCAGCTGTTGTACAAGCCGGGATTAGACAATGACCCTCCTCAACGTCCAACAGATTTTCCACAGATGTCAGTCTTGTCAGCCATCGTGCCCTGCTTCCCATTAAGAACAATAACACCAGCCATTGGGGGGGGAAAAGGACTAGAGAGTTCATTGCAAAATGTGTTTTCTCCTTTGAGGAGCCCTAAATATTCCCAGTCAGGCTGGTGACCTGTGTAATCAAATCGCCTTTCTGTCAGTACCAGGGCGATTATTACATTCTAAATCAAATTACTGTAATTCTGCAGCTCCAGAGGTCAACGAGAGATTCTGTTACAATGATAACCTATTAACCAAAACAAAACGCAAACATAATGAATGATTAGCATTGCTCGCAGCTGTTTGATACATTGTGAACCCTCACGAGTCATCGACGTGCATGTAAAACATCTCAAAATATTATATATATATATTTAAAAGGACAGAGCAAGAGAGAGAGAGAGTAAGAGAGAGAGAGAGCGAGAGAGAGAGAGAGAGAGCGAGAGAGAGAGAGCGAGAGAGAGCAAGAGAGAGAACGAGAGAGAGCGAGAGAGAGCGAGAGAGGGCGAGAGAGAGAACGAGAGAGAACGAGAGAGAGCGAGAGAGCGAGAGAGAGAGCGAGAGAGAGCGAGAGAGAGAGAGAAAGAGAAATGCATATTATTTAAGTTTAAATTTGCTATAAGAGTTTATATATGATGTTATATATGCACCTGTTTGATACATTGTAAACCGTCACAGGCCATCTACATGCATATAAAATGTCTTGAAACATTATATATATATATCAGTGGCGTGCAGTACCTTCGCCTCCTGTTGAGGCATTCCCCAGCATGCCGAAGCCCTGACCATATCCTGCCGAAGCCCCACCCCATCCAGACGAAAGCCCCACCTAGTGTGAAGGAGGGAGGAGTCAGGGAGGAGCCTCCCTGTCCCTCACTTGCTCGTCACTGCTGAGGCATCGAGATCGATGGCCTCAGTGGGTTTTTTTTATTTTTTTGATGGGAAACATTGGACCAATGGCGCTTTGCCATTGGTCCAAACCATCCACATAGCTGATGCCTTTAACAAAGAGTAGGGGCTGTGACAGCTCTTGCCTCACTAGTTAGGTTACCCAAGCAGTGGGGACCAGCAGCTGCACCTGTCAAAAGCCAGATGCAACACCACCTGTAATTAACAGGCAGTACTCGGTCCATGACGGGTTACACAGTGGGGGTGGGGAGGATTTCCATGCTGTGTAACCTGATAGGAGACGCACTGAATGGAGAAAAAGCTGTCTGCTTCAGACTTGAAGCTGACAGCTTTTTCCTCCATAATACTAGGTGAGGCTCTGCCCCCACCTGCCTCCCCTGACTGCACGTCCCTGATATATATACTGTATAGATAGATAGATAGATAGATAGATAGATAGATAGATAGATAGATAGATAGATAGATAGATAGATAGATAGATAGATAGATAGATAGAGAGACTGTATAAATATATATTATTATTTTTTTCGATTTGCTAATAAAGTCTATAGGGAGAGTGTGCATGAGAACTACACAATGTCCCTATAGACTCTAATAGCATTAACATAGGAAAATGACGATTGTGTCACACATATTGGGTATGGCTGCACACACCAGAGTGAGGGGAATAATTCTAGGGCGGATAGGGATAGGGATGGATAACTCTAAACAGATGACCTGTAAAAGCTTTTAAAGCCTCACCAGTGGACAATATTGGATACCAAAGTTTGTTGCCATTTCACGGCACACACAATGTTAAGATTTGACATGTTTGATATTATTTATTTACTCAACGAATCCTCATCTTTTTAATTTTTCCCAAACAGTAAATAGTTCATTAGGAAGCTGGCACGGAGTAGAAACCTATACAGTGTTTCACAGCGCACCAACGCATTTCACTCTGACAGTAAAAGGAGCTCTTACTCCGCAGCCACTTGGAACGTGGAAGACGTTTGATGAAGACAAAATGGATAAATAATGCGCTTGACAAATGCGGTCTTGTTTGGTGAAAGCAGCTGTTGTACAAGCCGGGATTAGACAAACCTAGTGTAGTGCAAAGTGCTCGACCTCTCAGTGTAGCAGGGAGATCTGATATGTGATATCTCTGGACCAATGAAAGGGGGAAATGGTTCAATTGGAAGTAGAGTGCGTTTTTCTTCTAGGATGCAGATCCAATGGATGACATTGTGATGTATGTGGACCTTGACCTGGTCCCGGGCTGCTATCTCTCCAATCACGATTACTAATTGTAACTACCACCTATTTATTGAAATGAGCCTTGTCATACATTACTGCATTTTGGATGTTTATATGACTTTTTTTGCCTTTTATTGTCCTTTATTGCATATCAGCCCTGAAGAAGGGGGGGGCTTTCCCTAGAAACGCGTTGGCTGATGTTCTAAACCAATAAACATTTAGAAAAGACTTTTTAAGTGTTAAGTACAAAAGAACATGTGTACTGGGCGCTCCTCAATACACAACCAAGAGCATTACAGCAAGAAAGTATTTTTGGAACACAGCTGTACAGTTTCCATTATTCTGACAGCCCAGAGAGGTGTGGTTCGTGGTAGAACCCAAAAGAATTAAAGTGCAACTCTCAGTAATTTTCAATATCTGCATGAATAAATTCCTGACATGTCACAATATACCGTAGTAGTATCATTTTTTTTAGAAAAGCTCTGCCTTTAATCAAAAAAACCAATCCTTATACTCAAGTCAATGGTGCTGGTGGTGCACACTTATAAGGGAGGGCGATGGGCTGGAGGTCGGGGGTGTAGCCTCTGCATCATCTGCCAACGAGTGGCATCACTGGTTGCCAGGAGCTACACGGGATGCCGGCCAGAGCATCTCAGGTTGCCAAGAGCTAGACAGGGAGATGTGTATGGCCCGTGCACATCTTCCTGCCCGGTTCTTAGCAACCTGAGATGCTTTAGCTGGAAATGGGGTGGCAGGCACATAGTGCAGCAGAGCAGCCTTGCCAGACCCCCCTCCCTTTGCAGTCTAACCCATCTGCTTTCTCCACAAAAACACAGTGATCCCATGACTTATGTGTACAGACCTCCAGGGGCCCCGAGGTATGAGGTCTTGTACATACAAGCCACTTTGTGGTCCTCAGTATTGACCCACCTAGTACCCACTAAATACCTGAACTGCCCAGAAGTGGCTACCAGGACCCTCCAGTTCTCTTCCCTGCTCTACGGGAATCCTTGTAACCTCTACGGTAAAGATTTGGACGTATTCTAGCATGTGTGGTTTTTGAAGTGGTTGTAAAGTGCCTGAGCTTTCCAAGCATATCATATATGATTAGTGTAACCTGGAACTGACAGGGGAACCATCTGAAAGTGATTGGGAGTCGGCTGAAAGCGCAGCGTTTCTGTGCCAGTGTTTATCTAATCCGAAACAATGGCTGAAAAAACGGCAACATTGTAACTTGGCACCGAGCTTGTTTAGCAATCAATTATCACATGTCAGTCATCGGCTCGGCCAGCGATTTGTTCCGCGCCATGCAAGCTTGTTTATTGGGGAAGGAACTCTGCACTCTGATGACCATCGAGTCATCTTACCACTGCCAGTGCTTAAGGCCCCACTCTGGACCAGAGGGCTGAGGTTAGAACCCCCGATAACTTTTAACTGCTGTCTGTCTTCCTTCATTGCCTATTGAATGACTTATTTAGGGACAGGGGGGAGAGTTCAATCCGAACCCGGGCCAACAATTTGGCCAATTTGCCCGCCTGCTGAACCTCCCTGTGCCCTAGCACAGCACAGGGCCGGTGCTAGGACTCTTGCCAACACAGGCAAAGTAGATTTTTTTGGCAGTCGCTGGCCAGCTAAATTAGGACCCCACCTGGAGCTCCTCCCAACGGACCGGCGCTGACTCGCCGCTGCTCTCCCGCACCGAAGGTAAGTGAAAAAAAAAACATAGCGCAAGCATCGGGGCATTTTGACAAGTACAAGTACTTGTCAAAATGCCTTGTTTATTCCGCCCTCACCCTGCAGCACCGGTCCTGTACACAGGCGAAGGTGCATTTTTCCGGAGATAGCACACAGCAGAGGGAGCTGGGGGCGGGGCTCTAAATATAGGAAACTGAAGCTCAGAGCCCCATCCATGTCGCTGCTGGGAGGGAGGCAGTGGTTTTCAGCGCCCTATCCTAAACCAGTGCCCTCAAGCGGCCGCTTGTGCTGCCTGTGCGGTAGCGCCGCCTCTGGCACAGCATCATTGGTTAACTGGTGGCTGAGCCGCACATCATGATTGGTTGCTAGGATGCAGGCGGGTACACCATAATAACCAATGATACTATGGGGCCGCCAGCATCTCAGCAACCAATGAAACTGTACCAGCTGCAGGCGTCCTTGGCCGCTAAGCCGCTGGTGGCCCCGCTGGCGTCACTGATTGTCATGGTGCGTTTTGCCTGTGTCCTAGCGACCACTGACGCTGTGCATTCCAACCACTAGTGTACTAGTAACCAACGACGCTGTGTGGTCGACACACAGCATCATTGGTTGGTAGGACACAAGCGGACCCGGGTTCAGTTAGCTTGCACGTATTACTGGTTGGGTTCGGCGCACATCAGTGCACTCTGCTGTGAACAAATAAAGGTCCACTGTGTTGCCCAATGCCCAATACTGTAACATACTTCAGGCCCTGGGAGCAGGGGAAGAGACGTATTCAGGCAGCCTACATGAGGAGTGCGGGGGGACAATGTACAGAATAATGAAATCCAGTGAACTGCAGTGGTGGAGGGGTTGATGACTGCGAAGTTTAGTGGGATGTATCATATCACAGGTGTTACTTTGTTGGACACTTGAATGCGGTGATGTGCGGATGAGTCGAGGATGACCGCCCTTATCTTATCCGGGAGATACAATATCTCAGCTGCAACCTGTCAGGATCACTATGAATACTATTTGCGGTGGGACTGACTCATACACTGAGCAGTGCTGTCAAGCTTGCATTGCTGGAATTTCTGAAGTGCTCCCTTATTACTGCAGAGGACATATTTAAAGAAAAACTCCGGGAATTAAAAAATCGCACCCTTGCAGTAAAACAAGCTTACCCTCCCCAAGGATTAAAGGAGAACTATGAGGCGAGTGAAAATCACTCACCCTCATAGTTCTAGCCGACCTGTGACAAAGAAACTGTCACAGGTTGGCTCAAAAGTGAGTGAACACATACCGTCGCTCGCTCACTTCTCGATCCTGTCCCCGCAGAGAGCTGTGACTGTCACTCACGGCTCCCTGCAGGGATTCCCCCCCTCCCCTGTCCGATCCTCCAGCGCTGACTGGCGGAACGGATGGGGGAGGGGGCTTCAGCTGGCTCTGCCTCTAGATAGGCAGAGCCAGCTGTCACTCACGCAGCTGGGTGGATCCAGACAGTAATGTCGGGATCCGTTTTGGCTGCGGCGCCTCAGTACCGCGAGCTGTTGCTCGCGGTATACTGAGCTTAGGGTGACGGGAGGACGCTAGTTTGTGCCCTCCCGTTACCCTAAGGAGAACTATGGGGAAAAGCCCGGACCCCATAGTTCTCCTTTAAGTGCTCATTTAGTCTAGGGGGGAAATATAATCACCCAATCCTTGGTCTTGCCAGGCTGCAAAACCAGTATCCACAGCCTCTCCTTCCCTGGGCTGTGGCGGTCTAAGGCCTGCTGACGTCATCACATCTAATGCAGGTCCATTGATTAGACATGAGGACTTCAGGGGTCATTCCATACCTGGATCGGAGGGAAAGAGAGGTGAGTGCTGACTGCGAGGGAGTGCGAGCACTTCATTGTTTTGGTACTTTTAGTCCCTGATTTAGAACAAACAGTCAGGACTCTTAATCTTCATACTCCTTCTAGGCCAGAGACGCCAAAAGTACCAAACCCATTGGCAGCTGGGAAATTGGTATTTTCAGCAATGGCAGTCCACTATATCACAATCAATATACATATATTTCTCAATTCCTCCATGCTTACAGGAGTCTGTTGTAGGTTAAACCGAAGCCCATTAGGACTTTCCAGGTCAATAATTAAATCGAATTAAAAAAAGCATTTAATTGTCTGTTAGAGACGGGAAGCAGCTGGATGGGGACCACCAGGGATCTCTCCGCCTCCCCGGCCAGGCAGGGCCACACAGAGCCGCCTCTTATGCTGCATGACTTTGGGTTTGTGTTACTGAATGGCTAAAAAACAAACACATGTCAACATACGAAGAGGTCCGCGAAACGCACGGCCCGAGGCCTGGGAATGGAACATGATGACAATACAGAATGTGAGAATGGATTGTCTGCCTCGGATTGCAACATAGTGAGAAAAAAAAAGTTACTTTGGCTTATTCAATATTTAGAGCAAAGAGCAAAATCCTAACTTCAGAATGTAGCAACCCAGAGGAACCGTCAGACTCCATCTTGTCCTGGCTAGACTTCTTTAAAGTGAATTCTGATTGGTTGTTGTGGCTTAGAGCTCTTCGCCATTAGTGATTTGCATCTTCCAACGCTTAATGATATGTCCTCATGTCTGAAAAGCTCAAAGTGGTGGAAGCGAGGTGCTGGATACATACCTCCCAACTTTCTGAGGGGGACACAATCCACGCCCCCAGTATTGTGGACCATTAAATATGAATACCGATCAATATATACTGATCATCATGAGAGATTAAGTGAATAACTTTGATCATCTGGTTACAATGACACCTGGAAGTGGGGGGATATATTACAATGGCACCTGACGACTTTGACAAGGGCCAAGTTGTGATGACTAGACGACTGGGTCAGAGCAACTCCAAAACTGCAGCTCTTGTGGAATGTTCCCGGTCTGCAGTGATCAGGACCGACCAAAGGGGGTCCAAGGAAGGAAAACCGGTGAACTGCCGACAGGGTCATGGGCGGCCAAGGCTCATTGATGCACTCAGGGAGCGAAGTCTGGCTTGTGTAGTCCGATCCAATAGAAGAGATACTGGAGCTCAAATTGCTGATAAAGTGAATTTTGGTTCTGATAGAAAGGGGTCTGAACACACAGAGCACCGCAGATTGCTGTGTATGGGGCTGCGTAGCTGCAGACTGATCAAGCTGGGAATGCAGAGTGAGATATATGCCCATTTGCCACTGGAGCTCCATATAAGCCACCAATGTATGATTCAACTGGACAGTGACCTGGCCAAACCGAAATATCAGTTTACTTCTATCCATCTTACATGTCAAAAGTTTCACATAGGACTGTGTGTTTGCTGTGCTGGGACTTCTAGTTCTACAATAACAAGCGACTCTCCCGATATGATTATATCAGCCGTATGTCACCATCCAGGGGCAGCCTGTACATGCCGAGTATTCTACACGGAGCTCACCAATAATGAAAGGCCACGAGAGTTAAATCGAGCCTTCACCAGTACGGGGGAAACATCTGCTTTGTATTTTCCCCGTCCAGCAGTGTTCGGGGGTCTTGGATCTCATTTCGACATTCTGTCTTATGAGAGAGGCGAGCTCGTATTTTATACAACAATATACTGAGACGTGAGGAACCGGCTCCAGATTCCCCTAATGAGAGAAGTGAGGTCCGGCTTCCTCCCCACTAACAAAGAGACGGGTAATAAGCACCAGAACGGCACCGCTGGATCCAATGACATTCATGAGGATGTCTGAGCAAAATGACATGGCGCTGCTCACTATGGTTATTAAATTGTCCCGTGCAAATACACATGCTGAAGCCAATCCATCAATGAGGGCTGCATAATGAGCATAGAGGTTCTCCCTAAACCTTCCCTTTAGTCCTGCACAGTTGTTCCGGCTCCTCTCCTGGATTGAAATTGCTTCCTCTGATTTCACTGCACACTGATAGCTTCCCACAATGTGCATTAGAAGCTGCAGCATGTCAGATAGAGCCCGCCTCATTTCCTGACTGGAAGACATCAAGCATCATCTGGTAGTTTCCACAGCAGCCTGACTGGACCCACCCCTTTCATTAGCTGGATATCAGTTCTTTCAATCAAGGAGGCTCAGCATCACATGGGGGTGTTACCTAAGGGGGTCAGTAATCCAGTGTGAAACTTAGAGATTCCTAAAATAAAGACTGCACTCCAGCAGGGTGACTGGTCTTGTCTCCGCCCCCTCCTGTAATAAAGACCGGTCACTGCTGCTCTATCTCCTTGTGCAGGGTGAGTGGTCTTGTCTACGCCCCCTCCTGTTATTTTCTGCAGGCAGCCCGCTGGGCCCCTCCCACAGCTCTGTACACTACATAGGCTATGTACAGCAGAGTGATGATCAGGGCCGGATTTACTCTTTCTGCTGCCCCAATGCTAGGTTCCTCAATGCGCCCCCCTGTATGCAGGTTGCATACAAGTGACCTCGGCGACATCGCGGAGATCACTAGTACAAAACAAGTGACGGCTTCCCCACTGTACATTTAGCTCTGGTTGCCCAAAGCAGCGATAAATGTAGAAAACAACTACCTGCCCGGTGCCCAGAACTGCATGTCCCGGGCATCGGTAGATAGGAATTCCACACCCCTGCTGCCCCTCTACTCCCTGCTGCCCCAAGGCTGGTCCTCGTTTAGCCTTGTTGGAAATCCGGCCCTGGTGATGATGTCATTGCTACTTTTACAAAAACATTTGGCGCACACAAAGTGGATTTATATCCTTTGTGGCTATTGAGGAATAGATTTAAATGTTTTTTTTTTTGTCCCGGAGTTCAGCTTTAAAATGGTTTAATGGCCTTAAAAACAAAATTCTTTTGATTGCAACATGGCCTAATGAATCCTCTGTATCTCCTGGATGCCTCGGCAGGGTCAGGAATTTTATCTTAGCGGGAAGGCTGAGAAGGAGGTAAATAATGATGATTGTCTATTAATATTGCTAATAGACGTCAAGAGAATGAAATCACCTTCTTCAATGTTTGGACAGGTCGCTGGGTGATGGAGTTTGGTGCGTTATCTCCTACTGATAAGCTGAGAGGGGAGGAAAGAGCTGAATGTTAATAATGTCATATGGATAGTTTATAAAACCTCCACTCTGATGTATGGTTGCCTTACACATACCTAGGCGGGGGATCTATAGGAAAATGTTATTATCCAAATTATCCAACGAAGGAAAACGGTGAAAGATTGTATCCATCTCCAAGTGT
>NW_017307230.1:198504-219128 GCF_000935625.1 Nanorana parkeri
GAGAACTTTTTATACCCCGGGGGTGGGGGGGGGGGGGGGGGGGACTCCCTGCTCCGCATAGATTCACAGTCCGGGGTTTTCCAACATTCTTCTTGAGGAATAAGAATTAGGTTTCGGTTTGGCTCATCATACCTAACTCCGTGGAAAGTTCAACACAGCCCTTGAAAGGGTTAAACGCTTATTTTATACCCCCCCAGCTCAGAAACCCGTCGGATCATTGGACCACTGTCTTATCATTGGACCACTGTCGGATCATTGGGCCACCGACGGACCGTTGGACCATCGTTACCCCCAAGCCAGCTCCTCACGATCTCCTCCGCCAGGGCTCCAGCCTGTCCCGATCACTGCACTACCATCATCCCAACTGAGAAGCGAAGCAATCCAGGAGCTGTGCACACCCCCAGATCCGTCCACTTCCTTCCCACTCAGGGGGAACGTGACTGCCGACATTTTGTGGGGTGGAAACTACGGCACAGGGGGCAGGGACTGCAGCTGGTGCACGATGTGCTATAAGCCCGTCGGACCATTGCTCCGTCCAATGGGAGGGATCGGATCTCACTCCCCCCCCTTCCCAGCCTCGGGCCCTGGTGGCAGTAGGTCCACCCCTTTTCCTCTACCAGGGTGACGATACTACCCACCCCAACCTGTCCGTCTTTCTTCTACTCTGTTCACATTTTGGGGGATCGCTGGAAACTCATCTCGTCAGCCTACCCTGCCTCCAACTTTCTGCATCAGCTCATCCCCACAAAATTATTACCATTTTGTATCACTTGCCCCTCCCATTTAGATGGTAGGCTCCCAGGGGCAGGGCCCTTCTAACCCTTTGGTAGTTTTGTAGTCCACAGAGAGATGGGGTGTGGAAGTGCCCCTGTTGGGTTTGTATTGCTTCCTGTGTCTGCACTCTTTCTATTTGCCCTGGTGGCCATTGTCAGTTAGGCAGAAGGCGATAGGAAATCCAAAATCACTACTACAACTGTCCAAGAAGGGAAACCACCTCACTTTAGGTAGATTTCTTCTCAATTCTATTGCATTTCCAGGACAGGAAGTGAATGGAAATCTCCCCAATGAGACAGAGATAAAAAATCAACTGATGGGATTTAACCCCTTCTTACTCTTACTCTAAATTCCCCAAATAAGTTAAACATTTTGCCTATGCTTACACTACAATCCTCCAATCTCAACATGCCCATTATTAGTGATATAGCTTTATACTAATGATTCTTATTCGCACAGCACACATATACTTTGCAGCCAGGAAATGCCGATCGCTAAAAATAACGCTATAATTAAACCTGTCTGCTGCGCTCACGTAAAGTAAATCTGGGGAACCCTGGAGGTGTATTACATTTTGTTGGTGCGCCAAGCGGGGATTTTGTGGTTAGCAATATATATGTGTTCAGGAAAAGTGCTCATATTTTACCTGGACTTTAAAATATCTATAAATATGATTTAATGGCGTCCTGATAACGGCGCCTGAGGGGAGCGCCAAATGTTCAGTCATTCTTTCCTCCCCGTTTTCCTTCGCCCATTTGTAATGTATTGTGTCATTCTGATGCTTTTCGTTTGATAATTGAAAAATACATTTATTGCCGTTGATAAGAGAAATGGAAATGCAAATGTTAGTGACCTGTGTATATATACGACCAAAGGTTTGTGGACACCTGACCATCACACCTATATCAGCTGGTTGTGGACACATTGACCATCACACCTATATCAGCTGGTTGTGGACACCTGACCATCACACCTATATCAGCTGGTTGTGGACACCTGACCATCACACCTATATCAGCTGGTTGTGGACACCTGACCATCACACCTATGGTAGAGGGTTGTGGACACCTGACTGTCACACCTATGGTAGCTGGATGTGGACACCTGACCATCACACCTATGGTAGCTGGTTGTGGACACTTGACCATCATACCTATGGTAGATGGTTGTGGACACCTGACCATCACACCTATGGTAGCTGGTTGTGGACACTTGACCATCACACCTATGGTAGCTGGTTGTGGACACCTGACCATCACACCTATGGTAGCTGGTTGTGGACACCTGACCATCACACCTATGGTAGCTGGTTGTGGACACCTGACCATCTCCCCTATGAGCTGGTTGGACATTCTGTTCCAAAACTGTGGGCATTAAAATGGAGTTGGCCCCACTTTGTGGCTATACCATACTCCACTCTTCTAAGAAGACTTTCCACAAGATGTTGGAGGGTATCTGTGAGAATGTGTGCCCAAATGATGTTGGATAAGATGACCTGGCTCGCAATCGGCATTCCAAGGTGTTCAGTAGAGTTGAGGTCAGGGCTGTGTGCAGGACACTCAAGTTCCTCCACACCAAACTGGGCACACCATGTCTTTATGGAGCTGGGTTTGTACATTGGAGACAGTCATGGTGGAACAGAAGGGTCTTCCTTAAACAGTTCATTCCAACCTTCCACTCAATGGTTGGAAAAGCACAATTGTATAAAATGTAACAACATGCTTTTGGCAAACAAGTGTACATTTGAGTCTTAGTTTTTCCAAAGAGCATGTATGAATAATCATGGCTCATGATAAAGGAGCAGTATAGGCACCATACTGGTGAGGTATGTCAAATCTGAAGGAGCAGAACGGAAATTTTTTCTCGAACAAATTTCTATCAGTGAATTTTGTTTGAATTTTGATGAGAAAAATGTTCAATCCTCCCAAAAATCAAATGTTACAATCAAATGAAATTTCGATTGACATTTGTCAGGTCTCTGATGACATTATCGAATGTTTTGATGAGGGTTTTCATTTGAAAGTTCGTACAAAAATGTGGATGGCCGGCTTTTGACCTTCCGGGGCCCATTTCCATGTCTCCTTTGCTGCCACTCAGAATGATGACATTCAATCAGCACATTGTTTAGCTTTGCCTGTTTCTCGTTTTCTATTTCCCTCCTCTGTTCTCTCATCATTCTTTTCCCATTTTATATACTGGTTTTTATTATCATACCTTATGGTTTGGTATTATATTACTTTGTATCTCGTGGCAGTGTGTGGCAATGCCACTATGTAGAGTGGGAAAAGGGTCACCCAGGACTCTCAGCCAGAGGGGCTGAGCGGCTCCAGGAAAGTACTGTTACTAGGAAAGAGCTGGTTTTACAACTAATTCCGAGTTTTCAGGATTATAGTTGGGATCCTGGAGCCGGGAGATTTCTAAGCGAACTGGGAGGGAAGAAATCTCCATTCCTGGGCCCGGGCTTTAGTGGTGACCAGCACCAAATGATGGTGCACCTGTGCACAGCGCTTATGAGGAGGATGCTGGGTCAGGTTCAAGGCTCTACCTGGGTGACAGAGGAGGTCTCTGCAGGAGTCAGGAGGGCTCCACCCTGGGACCAGTCTGTGGCTAGCGGACTGAGGAGTGTGTCACCTGTGTGGTGCAGAGTGTTTGGTAAACACGCAACCTAAAGTCGGGGGACTTTGAAAGTGCTATTTTGCTGAAGAAAGAAAACTGTACTTTGTGTTTGAAACCCCTGCGAGGGTAAACCTGTGTGGACTTTTGAGTTGGATTCAATAAAAGTGGGCAAGGAAGCCCTTAAAAGAAGTCATAAGCGAGTGGATGCATCCTTAAGGCGCTACCATTGGAAGCTAAATCTCACAATCTATATATTGTATTAGAATTCATACACTAAATGAGGATTTCCTACATTAAAGTGTTATTAACCCTCATGGTTTTTTTTGCATATATCTACTGCTAGCAAAAAACGTACCTGTGCCTTCGCCGCTCCCTCCCGTCTGAACATCTGAAGAGTCTCGGGCAGCCGCAAGGGATCTTGGGGCGGGCACATGCGCAGTTCAGATGTTTGGCCGGGAGACGAGGAGAGACACAAGGTAAGTCAATAGAGCAGCGTGCACCTGCACAGACTACGTGGGACGTCAGAGGACAGAGGAGTCAGTGCTGGATCAGAGACCCGCACCAGCGCTGGAGGGACAGATGAAAATGATAGTAAGGAAGAAGATGATCGGATTAAGAGGCATCATTTAAGGTAAGTCCTTACACTAACAGTGGGGGGAGGGAAAACAAAATATCCTTTAATGTAACTTTAAGCTTATTGAGTTGTAAGATTGTTGGGATTGATTTTATGTTGTATATAACTGTTGGTTTATGTTATATGGATAAGAGATTGTGAGTATCTATTACTCGGGAGTATGTTTTGGGTGTTTTTACCGCTTTTAGGAGATTTGTAATGACATCGGATATGTGGTTTAGTATAATACACAATTTTTTGATATTGATGTAGTGCAGCAGATTGTATATAAGACTTGTTTTATTTGCTTGGCAAGCATGAATAATCATTCGTGAAGAATGCGGTTTGAGTGGAACAGCATTTCATTTTTCTATCTAAAACTCCAGCCTGTGTACAGTTTCAATACAATTCAGCAAGATATTGTGGTGTCCAAAATGAACCAAGGAGCGAAGGTCCCCAAACTTCAACTAAAACTAAAAAAGTTACCTGCCAGGAAGTGATGACTTTACAAGGCTACCTGGACTTCAGGGGCCCAATGGGGTTTCTCAGATCACTCTAGACTGGAAATTAAATGATTAGCAGTTCATTTGTTTTAGTAGCTACACAAGTTGAACATGGACCTGAAATCAGATATTTATTGTTTTAAATAATTAAATATTTTATGAACTTTTTAAAAAACATTAACAAAAATTAACAAAATATATTATACCTAATTATGAATTATGTTGTGTAAATAGTACTTGGTGGAGTCCACTTTTGAAACCTAACACTAGTTAAATTTTTTTAAATGAATGCACCATTCATTTTTAAAGCTGAACTTCGGACTCCATAAGCACAAAGGACATTTTTGCGCTCGCCAAAATGACTTTAAACACCCAGATATTTCCTTGTAAAAGTACCAGTGACATTGTACAAAGAGCAGAGCTGTGGGGGGGACCCAGCAGGCCCCACCCACTGCAGGAACCTACAGGAGGGGGTGGAACCAAGACCAGTCACCCTGCACAAGGAAAGAGGACAGCAGTGAGCGGTCTTTATTACAGGAGGGGGCAGAGACAAGACTAGTCACAAGGAGAGAGATCAGCAGTGAGCGGTCTTTATTACAGGAAGCTCCAAGTCTCACACGGGATTACTGCACAGATCTGGAAGAAATACACAAAGCTCACCAAGACTAATGAGGAATACATATGGCTCCTCTATTTAGGGAACATTGGTTTATCCCGGAGTCCCGATTTAAAATTAAAAAAAGCAGCTCCAGGTACAATGGTCACCTTTCCTGTCATACGGTGCTAACGTTTCGGGTCCGCACAGGAATCCTTCATCAGAGCGACAGTGACAGTGGTCACTGTCGCTCTGATGAAGGATCCCTGTGCGGACCCGAAACGTTAGCACCGTATGACAGTATGTGACATTGGGTATTGAATAAACATATCAATACTTTAAAAACCCTTCAAGTGTGTGCCGGTGAATTACTTTTATTTACTCCGCAGGCTCACCTCTCCATGCTCCAGTGCCAATACATTTTTGAACCAGTGCCAATCTACCCACTTCCCATGAGCACAGGGTGTCACAGGCCCTCCCCCAGGGGTACCATCACCACAGTGCCTTCCACTCATAGTATAATGATTCAGTCAATGGCTCAGGTCAGCAATTACATAGTTACATAGTATTTGAGGTTGAATAAAGACATTAGTCCATCAAGTCCAACCTATTAGGATCTCATTCTAGGAGTACCTACTTTGTATTCCCTTTGTAATTCCCTTTGTATCAGTGAGGACCAATCAGACTGAAAGGGAAGAGAAGAAGAAGACCCTACAGTGTCACATAGGGGCAGAGGGTACAGTTGGGCTTCAAATAACACAAAATTACATTTCCTTGCTTTGAACAGAATATTAAAGTCGCATCTCATAAATCTGAATCGGCATTCCTTATTTCTGCAATTTTTTTTACCGTCTGCCCAAATAATCACACCTCTTCCCCTCCTCCACCCATACTGCCACCACCTTCATCGAGGGCCTCACAAACCTACTAACCATTCTTAATGAATCCTTTCTGATGTGCGCGGAGGTGACAAAGTAAAACTTCATAAACCATGAAAAGCGTAACAACGGGCTGTTCAATCTCTTCTCTATCTCCGATACAGGGCCCGCTTTGTGGGCCCGGCTAATTGCGCTGATAAATTATTAAGACCGGCTACCGGAGGAGGAACAGAAGTCCAATTACTTTTCAGAACTTGTTTACCGGGAACAGAATGACCATTGTGTTTGGCCGGGTTAATTTACGAGGTGCGAAAGGGTCCGGCGCGGTGTCTGTGGGGGTGCTGCTCTTAATTTCTCCAATTCATCAAGACGAGAAAACGCCCGTGTATGACTGCTGCCCATTGTTCACTATTATAACCCAACAGCTGCTGTTTGTAGTTGAATCATATTAAAGAAAACGGCAGTAAATGTAAAAAAAAAAAACCTGTTTAGGGGTGAGGTTCGGGTGGGCCGCTACCATCGGTTCACGTCAAATCCCCAGAATACTCAAAGTTTGCGAATCGTGAACTTTTGGCCAATAAGTTTGCAGGTCCCATGCCAAAAATAATGAACAACCTATAGCGAAGTACTTAGCCTTGTCTTCTGGTCAGCAACATCCAGTCATTTGAAGGATTGGATAAGTCAGCCTACTTTCTATAAAAGGGTGGGCAGCCATTTTGTCTGTTATAGATGACACCACTGGCAGGTAACAGGAGGGTCACCTCAGGTGCAGAGTCTAAATGACACCAGAGCACCCCACAAGGCGTGATGCGTATGTGACTCTAGAGGCCCATGGTCTACTTTGCTTCGAGATACCAACAGGTGGTGACCACCAGGATTGTCCCACAATGGGGGTTGCAGGAAAAGGTCAGCTACAATGCGGAGACAGGTAAATGGCACTATAGCTGGTGGTGGTTCAGGCTGAGGTCAGGGAGACAGCAGGCAAGAATAGCCAAAGGCCAGGCAGAGGTTGTGTCAGGCAGCAGATAAGGGTAGTCAAAATCCAGATGGAGGTCGTGGCAGGCAGCAGGCATGGATATTCAAAGTCCAGGCAGAGGTTATGCCAGAGAGCAGGGCAAGGACCAGGCACAAGTCGTTGCGGGAAAGTAAAGTCAAAGTCCTGGCAAAGGTTGGAGCAGGTAGCAGGCAATGGTAGTCAAAGTTCAGGCAGCAGGCAAGGCTAGCCAAAGTGTAGGCAGGTGGCAGGCAAAGATAGTCAAAGTGTAGGCAGAGGTTATGGCAGGCAGCAGGAAAGGATAGCCAAAGTCCAGGCAGGTTTTGGGGCAGGCAGGAGGCGAGGATGGCCAAACTCCAGGCAGAAGTTGGGGCATGAAGCATATGGTAATATCAGGAATGACTAATGCAATACAACAAGCCCCCACCCTCTAGCAATACCTATACTTCATTTCACCTTCATTGGCCAAAACAAAAATGAATAGCACATGCAAAACACACAACAAAACCATGCTAAAATGGCAAGGAGATGCCGATGCATAAGCCTGAGGCTAAGTCTACAGAACATTAAACATTGTACTTTTTCTCTGATGTTCCTCCCCTTGTGAATATTGTCTTCTGAGGTTATCAGACACTAAAGGGTTAAATGCCTCAGATATTCAGCAGCTGTCCTGCGTGTTCCTCTCCAAATTCTGGCTCTTTCTCTGTAAAACTACAGAAAATATTTATTACAGAATCCATCAGGGCCGTCACGCCAAGCTTGTGCTTTGGCTCGGGGAGCCTCTTCAACTTACATTAAACTTGACATTGTAAACTGTAACCTAATAACCCATAACTTCATAGATCACTGTGTACAAAACATGGGAGGAACTCGAGGGGCAATTCAGCAGAACAGCGACGAGCGAGGGACCGGTGCTGATATGAGGCCTCCATATCGCACAACATTATTGATTTTTTTATTGCTTCTCAGTAATGATACGTTGTGCAATTTCTGTTTAAATTCTGCAGAACTTTAGAAGGTCTCCAGGAAAGCTGAGCAATGGTGGCAAACTTCACTCTCTCTTTCCTTCAGGGATTCAAACAATGTTCAATAACATGGTGTGTGTGTGTGTGTGTGTGTGTGTGTGTGTAATTGTTACCAGTATCTTAATTATTCCAAAGCATTATACTCATAACTAGTGATGAGCGAAATTACCTTGGTTCAGTTTGCTTGAACATTCGCTGAACCCAGCTAGAAATCTGGGTTCTGCAAACACCCAAGTGAACCGAACCCAGGGCCACTTGTGTCCTAGCAACCAATGATGCTGTACAACTGTGCACTGGTTGCTAGGATGCTAGTGGCTGGGTCACACAGTGTTATTGGTTGCTAGGATGCTAGCGGCTGGGTCACACAGTGTTATTGGTTGCTAGGATGCTAGTGGCTTGGCCTCACAGCGTCATTGGTTGCTAGGATGCAGACAGGTGCAGCTTAACAACCTTTGACTCTATGGGTCCACCATGAGTCCACCAACATGTTAGCAACCAGTGACGCTATGCAGTCTGCACAGCATTCATTCATTGCTTGCTAAGATGCTAATGGACCAACAGCTCCATAAGTTGTATGCCCGTCTGCATCCTAGCAACCAATGATGCCATGTTGGTTTGCTAGCCTTTGTCTTAGCAACCATGACGCTGCACAGCCGGGCAACTAGCGTCCTTACAGCTAATGACACTGTGCAGGTCGCACAGCATCATTGGTTGCTAAGACGCAGATGGAGGTTCAGTGGGCAGGCAAAAGGGACAACTCACCCATTCAGTGAACTGCGGACAGCCTGAGCTGGGGTCGAACTCGTGGTCAACCCAAACCTGAAGCTCATCTCTACCCATAAACGTACGTTGCATGTCCAATGTTGAAGACCAATTAAACTTTATGTTTCAATCAGCTAAATACATTCCAGGTGCATCAAAATAAAAGGTGTACAAAATCTTACAGTTCATTTTCATGAGAAAGCAATCACGGTATGAGTAGAAAAGCCATAGTATGCTGCAGAGAAGGACCCATGCTCTCTGCGTGAAGGCAGTGGTCTCTCTGCAGAGACCCACTCAGCAGCACAGGGCCCCAGCCAGTGGCGGAAGTACCACGGTCGCAATCGTGACCTGGCCCTGGCGTTCCGCCTCTTGGGGGGCGGGGGCCCAGAAGAGAAGAAGAGGGCCCGCACACACTCATCCTGATTGCGTGCATCCTGGCCTGCTATGCTTGATGCACTAGCCTGCCCGACGCTATGCATCAGCCCTGCTCGGACAGACTGAAGCTTGTCCGAGCAGGGCAGAGAGAGGGAGGGGTTAATCGGCGCCACTGCCAAACCTGGGAGGGGGGGGGGGAATGTATAAATGTATAATAATAACTAGGGATGCACAGATACTGAGTATTTGGGCGAGTACTCTCCCAAATGCTCCGATGCCTAGCCCGGTACTTTAGCCCGGTACTTTAGCTTCGGACATCAGGAAGCCGGGCAGCGAGTCATTACGCGGCGCTTGGTTTCCTCATTGGCCAGAAATCCGGCTCCATGCTTTCTCGCCACCTAGTGACGAGAAGCATGGGGTCGGCTTCCCTGCTAATTGGGCTTCCTTAATGGGACTTCCGATGCTCTGTATTCGGTATTGGCGAGTACAGAAAAAAAAATATTGGTACTCAATACCAAAAAACCGCTATCGGTGCATAATACTAATAATAACAGTGTGTGACTGTGGGGGGGGAGACATTAGAGTGTAAGCTCCTCTGTCAGAGACTGATATGACTGGCTCAGTGTGCGGGGTGGCGGTGCGGGGGGTTCTGTTGGCGTCCCTGCCCACCATGCTCCCAGCTGAGCCAGAGATAGAGCTCTCCAATCAGAAGGAAGCATGAGCTTTGCTGATTGCAGCTTGCTGTAAGCTATGACTTCAGCGGCTAGAAGTGGGCACAGCACAGGTTCACTTTTGCATTGTACACTTGTAACCTTTTTGGTTTTTTTTTTCAATGTTTACTCTTCTGAGACAAATAGGCGAATTCTCTGTTTTATCCCCGAGCATTTCACTGGAAACTAGTGATAGCATCTGTAGTGTTTTCTTCATAGATTTGAAGCTCTCCGTGAATGCACCGCATCAAAAACACCATAAACTCTGCAACTGAGCCGGAGGTTTGATCACAACCCTCCACATAAATATAAAGTTGAACCAAAAAGGTTTTATTGCATGAGTAAGACCCATGACGCAGCACACGATACATTCTGTGACAGTTGTAGCTCCTTAAAACTTCATTGCCCTGCAAGACGAGCTTGTTAAGCGGATTGAATTGCGCAGGATATGTAGGGATAATTACTGCCGGGATGACATAGATTCTGTGTGGATTTCCAGTCCCAAATGTCAGGGGCTCCGAGGCATCAAGTTCAAAGCGCAGCTAAAAAAAGGCACAATTTGGAAATGTCACGACAATGTTATAGAGCGACAATAAAGCACAACTCTGGGTTGATGTCTTGTGGTCCCGATTTAGTGGCCAGTTCAGTGTAGACATGTGCGATTCGTTTCATTACGAATCGAAATTCGTACGAATTTTCCTGAAATTCGTAGATTCGTAAGCATACGAAATCCGAATGGCAGTTTCCGAATTTATATCCGAAATACGAAATTCCGTTAACGAATTTTGGATCCGAATTTCTTTGAAACAGGAACTAATATTACCCCTGTAAATGAGGTTGAACAACATGACAAGATTTTTTTTTAATCCGAAATACGGATCCGCTGCTGCTGAGAGTTGCAATACAATACACAGGCAGGAAATACGAAATTCCGTTGACGTATTTTCGTTCCATTACGAACATTCGTTATATTGAAGGTAAAAAGCAAAGTACATTTATATTGGAGTTGATGGTAGTTTTTTTTCAAGTCCGAAATACGGAATTCGGATACGGAATCCGTTAACGAAATTCGTATTTCGGATAAAAAAACAACTACCACATCGACTCCAATATTAACAAAGGTATTTTTGCTTTTTAACTTCATCATAACGAATGTTCGTAAAGTTACGAAAATGTGCCGAAACTAACGAAAATCCATATTTCGTACAAATCCGAATTGAGTTTCGGATACGAATTACGAAATACGAAATAATGGATATTACGAAAACGAAACGGAACGAATTTTTTGACGGCGCACAAGTCTAGTTCAGTGCCGAAACTTCAAAAGTTTGAAGGACCTCTATCAGCAAAAGAAAAACTGCCCATAAGAAGAACAATCCATGATGTTACCAGACCAGCCAGAAGAGCATATATTTATATATATATATGCTCTTCTGGCCTTTCTGGTGACATCATGGATCCTTCCTATTCTTCTCGGCAGTGGGTGGAGGCTACACTAACTTTTCACAGGAAAGAAACAAGGCTGAGCTGAGGGGTGCTGTAACCAGAAAGGAAGGGTGGGGGGGTTAGATGCAAAAAGGGCATGGCCTTCAACTTATATTGCACAGGTAGGTCAGAGTGTCCCAGCACTGGTCTACAATATAAGTGCAGCTACCCATACCTCCCAATTTTATGAGATAAGAACAAGAGAACACCTTCCGGCACAATGTATTTAGACAAAGGACACACCCTTGTCATGCCCACAGTTAGTTATATATAGGCAATGGCCACACCCCTAGCACGCCCTTAGTTATATATAGGCAATGGACACACACCTGCCACACCCCCGGTTATATATGGGCAATTGACACAGCCTTAGCACGCCCTCCAGTTATACTAGGCAATGGACCAAGCCCTCAGTTATATATAGCAATGGACACACCCCTAGCATGCCCCAGTTATATATAGGCAATGGATACAGCCTTGCCACACCTTCAGTTATATATATGCAATGGACACACCCCTAGCTTGCCCCCAGTTATATATAGGCAATGAACACAACCCTACCACACCCTGAGATTTATAGTCAATAGACACACACTTGCCAAACCTTCCTTTATGCAGACCATTAAGAATGAATATACCAAAAATGATTGGTTAAACCCAAAATTGTCTTTTTTCACCATTACTTTTCCTTTTTACTAGCTTTTTGAAATAGTAAACAAGATAATTAAGAGATAAGATGAAGGTTTAGTGGAGAATAACCATTTTGGTGGTTAAATAGAACCTTTTCATAGATATCTGTACATCAGACCAAAAAGAGGGACAACTGAGTAGGAAATAGGGACAGAGGGAATTGGTTCCAAATGAGGGACAATTGGGAGGTACGCAGTTACCAAGCTACAGTTATACTTAAAGTCTCAGTTTATTAAGCTGGTGAGGCAACAATAAAATGTGAAACACCAATATTGATCATGGAGATACAGTTGCATGCAGGTGAAGGCACCATAAGTTGCCAGAACATTCCAGGAGGGTCTTCTGTTGATAGTTGTGGTGGCAGCCATCATAGATATATGAATAGAGCATATTAATTAGACTAATACACAAAAACAGGGGAACTGCAGCACTCCAGAGGTTGGTGTGAATCCTTTATTCCATCAATCGGCATCCAGCAACATCTCAGAATAACATCTTTAATGCGTTTCATGCAAAGTTGCGCTTGATCATAGATGACCGACCTGGAGCTGCACTAAATTACATTAATAAGACTGCCGTGACAGGAACACAGAAGACAAAATACATTTTTGAGGAATCCTCCTACAGCAACGGAAATGAAATAACCGAATTGTTTTGCGGATTGTTACAAATTCTTGTTATGTCTTAGGAAGTAAAATAGGAATTGTGCAATAAGGAAAGCACTGAGCATCTGGCTGAATGACATCCGAATGCTGGAAAATGTCCCAAAATGAGAAATGAGAAGAAACGCTTAGATTGCAGTTATGGCAAAGAAAGCCAGAAAGTTAGATTTGTATCTTTAATGGGCACAAAACCTAAAAATCATTTTGAGTGACTGTCTGCAGCCCTTTCTGTGAAAAATACACAAATCTGAATGTTAATTGCTTCGAATGTCCACTCCGGTCATATGCTGCACGGCCCAAACGTCTGTGGATACCTTACCATCACACCTACTGTATTTGAATTTGTTGGGAGATCTCATGGAAAAGCCCATTAATTCTTTTTTTCCCTACACATGGCCAAAAGGTTGGGTCACCTCAGTCTGTAGTTGGAGGCTCATCATCATATTATGGCCTCTCAGGTTATGCACGACCATGTGGACGAGAACAGTAGTAACCTCCACAGCCCTTGGGTTGCTCACCTCTATCTTATTCCAGAACAGCAGAGGAATTATCCACTACTTATCCTGCATTTCTCTGCTGAAAGCTGTAAAATACAACAGGGTCCAAATTATCTAAAGTCCATGTATCCCATCACACTCCTGAGCGGATAATGCCCAATGTAGCATGGAGGGTGCAGCATCGACAACGGATGCCTCCGTCAAAAACGTACAAAAAAATAATAAAGTCACCGGCACTCCAAATAATCAAGTCAATACGTTTATTGACCCAAGTGATAACACCTCTAGGGTCCAAATGATGGTAACTTATGCAATTGTATCCTGCTATGAGATTTATAGGGCCACCATTGATCTAGAGTCCTTAGTCATAAGCTGCCCACAATAAGATCATTTTGCCCAAAAACTGGGGTAGGCTGTGAGCTGAGGCCGGCTGAGGGGAAGACGTGTGGTTCTCTTACCACCACATGTTGTCACACTTCATGGCTCTGCTCGTCTTATCTCTTCTCTCTAGCAGCTCCACACTGTGAATTTATACCCAACAAGGGGACAGAAAGGCCAACGCAGACTGGCTGGAGATAGAGCCGATCCTTGCCCTAAAAGGGACACTAACCCCATCTTACATACAGATTTGGATCTGGCGTCATCAGTGGGCCAGCTGCCGAAAAAATGCAGAAGAAGAAGTTGGTCACCAATGGTGTCTGCTATTGAAAATGGTGGCACCAGAGTAGAGGAGGAGAGGAAGAGGAGGTGAGGAAGAGGAGCATTATCTTGGGACAACATTATAGCCAAGGAGGCACTCAATTCTCATTATATCTGTTTACTTTGCTCTAGTGATGGCAGTTTCAAATGAGTGGAAGGAGGGAAGGTTCACTTTAAAGACCCGCCATACCTTTGCTACCATTGGTCTTTATTCAATTCTCCCCACCCTGTCTGAGCACAGCCTATCAGCTCAAACACATAACCCTCACCTTGATCCCTGACACAGTCTTTCCTGCAAAAAATGTCTTCTGATTGCACATCCATGCCACAGCCGTATTCATTCCAATGGGTAAGCCTTACTCTGCTGGACCATTGGTGCATGCCATTGGAACACATGAGCTGCACTCAGGGGGTGGGGGGGGGGATTAATTAAATTTACAGTTACATTATATCAAAGATACAGTTGACCTTTAAGGTTACATTAACACTTCTCGTGCACACTGATGTACATGTTTATACGAGGCACAACAACACACTGGGGGGGGGATTTATCAAAACTGGAGCAAACAGAATCTGGAGCAGTTGCCCATGGCAACCAATCAGCATCTCTCTTCAGTTTGCCCAGGTAAGATTTGAAAATGAGAGAGAGAAGCCGATTGGCTGCAGTGCAAATCTGCTCCAGATTTTGTCTGCTCCAGTTTTGATAAATTCCCCAGTTTTGCCCATTGTGGTGTATTGTCATTCATATTCAATGTGACCCTTAGGCACATACATGGACAATATGAAAGCATCTGCCCTTCCCGTCTGTGAACATGCCAAAAAAACCACTCGCATCATTGTGAATGGGCCCCAAACGAGGTTTATATAAGTGAATATGATCCGCTTATGTCTGTGTCTTGTCTTACGCAGTATAATTCGTCTTTCCACATCTAAATCTCTCATCTTACTGATTCACCCGCAATGTGTAAACAATTAAAGAACAGTGCGGCCATCATTTCCAGGAAAAAGCTTTTTACCCCGATGTGATGCATTATTTCTGCAGCTCCTGACCATGGTATGTGAGTCACATTTTATTGGGTCACATTTAGCCTGGGGTTTGTTTCCGCACCTGCGTTCTATGTATCTGTAATACCCCTCATGATGTATTTTATCCCGTCAAAAAAGTTGTTTTTCCTGCGATAGCACACTCTTATTATTACTTATACAAAAACTATACCAACAGATACTTAGCATCTAAATTGGACATATAACATGACCCCAAAAAGTTTCAGTGACCCCTTATGTCATAAAAAATAAAAACACTTTTGGGGGGGATTTATCAAAGCTGGAGCGCAGAGAATCTGGAGCAATTGCCAATAGTAACCAATCAGCTTCTCTCTTCAGTTTGTTCAGTTAAGCTTTGAAAATAAATGCTAGATACTGATTGGTTGCCATGCTCCAGATTCTGTCCAAGTTTGATAAATCCCCTTCATTGTTAGATTCCTTTGGAGGGGTTCAGGCTACATGTTTGAGGGGTGTACTTCTGAGGGGTTGAGGGTGGACTTTTGCGTGATGCAGGGTGTACTTCTCAGGGGTTCAAGGTGGACATTTGAGGGGTTCAGGGGGCACTTTTGAGGACTGTGTGGTGTACTTCTGAGGGGTTCAGGGTGCACTTTTGAAGAGTGTAGGATGTGCATCTGAGGGGTTCAGAGTAGACTTTTGAAGGATGTAGGGTGCACTTTTTAGGAGTGTAGGGTGCACATCTGAAGGGTTCAGGATGGACTTTTAAGATCTGTACGGTGTGCATCTAAGGGGTTCAGAATGGACTTTTGAGGGATGTAGGGTGCACTTTTGAGGTGTGTAGGGTGTACTTCTGAGGGGTGTAGGGTGTACTTCAGAGTGGTTCAAGGTAAGCCTGTACAACTGTGCAAGACTGAAGGGAAGGCCGAAGTTCAGATTAAATAACACGATACATCAACTCTTTGCTCAGTGAACGCCCCCCAATGTGTGCAGTTAAAGTCCAGCCAATTATTTTTCTTTTTGGATAGTGGTGGCAGGTTAACATCCTTGTTGGCTTTTTACTGCTATCCCGGGCTTAGTTATAGAGATTTCCCCCTTTAACGAATCCATGGTCCCATCCCATAAACAGTATACCACATGCCAGGCATCTCATGCAGGACAAAGTTGTCCAAGGTAATACTGTAACAAGGTCATGAAACACATCTGTAATCCCTTTTGTACCGTTACATTGTTTCCGTCTTACACACCAACTTTCTCCGCAGGATAAAGGTGAAAATCCCACGATCGGTAAAAATCTACTTGCATATGTAGAGGTAACCGAATACCTCTAGAAATAGCAAATAAATAATCATTTCTTTTACTGGCCCGATGAGTTATGACCTCCACCCAGGGACTACAGACAAAGAGAATCTCTCGCTGACCCAGCGCCCAGAATACGCAGCGCCATAAGGGTTGCGAGGACCTGGGTTTGACGGGCTCGAGCACTCGATGAAAAGTTATTGTTTATACGTGTAACATTATCTTTTACAGCAGCCTCACACAGATACACTCGGCTCGTTATACTGCTCCTCTGAGCTGTCTTTATAGAGGTCTGCTGGGAAGGATCCTCTCCACAGCCACACAGAAGTCCCACTCAAGGGCCTGTTCATATCACCATTCAGCCAACATGTGCGACCCAGATGACAACCATGATTTATGCTTCCTGCCCACAAAAATAAGCCACTTTCAAGCTGTAGATACAACATGGTAATATGAAGTGTGGAAAAACACTAGCACAGAGGATGTCCACTCAGCTTCCACACCTTCTCTACACTAGTGTTTATATGTCAGCTCCATTGTAACCACAACTTCCAGACCCCCTGGGGATAAGAGGCAGACTGCAATAAGAGCTGATTGCATAAATCAGATTTTCTCAACCTTTTTAACGTGGAGGAACCCTTGAAATAGCTTTCCAGTCTCAAGGAACCCTTGATAATAATTACTATATCTATGTTATATTAGCATGGTGGTCAATGGGAAGAACATTCCTTACATTGGTGGTCATTGAGAAGAACGCTCCTTTCGTTGATGGTCAATGGGAAGAATACTCCTTACTTTGGGGGTCAGTGGGAAGAATGCCCCCTACATTGGTGGTCAGTGGGAGGAATGCTCCTTACATTGGTGGTCAGAGGTAACAATGCTACTTACATTGGTGGTCAATGGGAAGAATGTTCCCTTACATTGGTGATCAGTGGGATGAAAGTTCCCTTACACTCTTGGTCAGTGGGAAGAATACTTCCTACATTGGTGGTCAGGTGGAACAATGCTCCTTACATTGGTGGACAGTGGAAGGAATACTTCTTACATTGGTAGTCAGAGGGAACAATGTTCCTTACATTGATGGTCTATGGGAAGAATGCTCCTTACATTGGTGGTCAATGGGAAGATTGTTCCCTTTCAATGGTGGTCAGTGGGAAGAATGCTCTTTACATTAGTGATCAGAATGCTCCTTAGATTGGTGGCCATTGGGAAGAATGCTCTTTACATTGGTGGTCAGGATGTTCCTTACATTGGGGGTCAGTGAGAAGAATACTTCTTACATGGGTGGGCAATAAAATAATCTCACTCCGCAGGTAGCTAAAAAGATCAAGGGTAACAATGGTTACTTACGTGAGAGGCAGAAATTGCCCATTGTTTAAAGAACCACCAGCAACTGGAGTTCCACGGAACCCTGGTTGATAAAGTTTGACATAGATTTACTATATATAGGACTTGCTTATCCTTCCATAAGATCTAGGAAGCCAGATGCTTTGAGGTAGACATAAACTATAAAACCAGTGAATCTGGCAAATCTCTCCATATCATAATAAATTGCCAAGAATAAGGTCTGAAGGTAAAATATACCTGCCAACGTTCTGAGATGAGAAAGAGGGACACCTTTCAGAGGAAAGTATGTAGAAGTGCTTTATTTACCCTTACTTCCTGATGGATTATACCATTATTTAGGGACTGGTAAACTAATACTCTTTATTTGGGGGGTGAGGTGGTTGCATGTTGTTAAATGTTTTTTAATACAATTTTCGTGGTGCGTACATTTGTTTCAGCAGGTTCTTTGTCTTGGGTGTCTCATGATAAAGGAGAGAGAATAGAGGGAGACAGAAACCGAGAAGGGGTAAAGGGAGGGGGAAATTTCCACAGCTGGGGAGTACTTGATCTGTGGGTATGATGGTACTAGATCATAAATGGAGAATTCGGCAGTCAGAATTAGGAGGGAGGAAAGGTTTTGCTCATGGAGCCCGGATCTGGTCAAATTTGGACATCTTGTTGGTCAATTTTGATCCTTTTCCCATTGACTGGGTCCAAGTCATGACTTCACGAAGGCTTAGTCTATGGGCAGCAATCTAAGATATCAAAGTTACAACAGATTCAAGGGTATGTGTGCGACCGTGTTCAAGTGCGTGTGTGGGTTTGTATGGTTTGACCTATGTTATTATACAAAGTGAACTTCTGCAAGGCTTCAATTTTGTTCCCCGTCTGAAAAGCGTAATTGGTTTGTTTTTCTACAATGTGTTTCTGCATATTTGGAGTGCGTACGTTCCACAGACGGGACTTTCTGTGGCGCAGATTTTTAACACGTCTAAGTTTAACTTCGACATGGCTTCATAAGTAGCGCCATGTGTTTTTCGTGTAACGATTTCAGAGGACGCGGGACGTGTTATCAAACAGTCATCAGATTGCACTATTCAGCACTTGCCTACCCCTATTCTACAGGTAACCATTGCATTCATATGTATGTGTGGTGTACAAAGCAATGACAAGCAGTCCCTACAGCTCCAAAACACAACGAGGGCCTTTCCCTACAAAAGTAGTTGCACCATCAAACCTGAGTCCTATAACATCCACTATCATTAGGCACCCGGCTGAGAGGTCCCTTGTAGAGCACCAAAGATTGTCCTCCTAGAGCAGGGGTGCGCACAATTTTTCATCTGGAGATCTACTTTTCAAATGACGAGCTCAATGAGATCTACCAACGAAAAATCACCTTTATTCAAAAAACAAGCACATTAAAATTGTTACTGGGACTACTGCCTCTCCCTCTTGCGCACTCTCTCTCCTCGCTCTCTCTCTCTCCTTGCTCTCTCCCCTGCATCTCTCTCTCTCTCTCTCTGCTGTCTCTCTATGGGCCAGTTCACACCACAGAGTCTGCGTACCAGAGCATTCGGTCTCTGGAACGCACTGGAACGCAAGCCGGCGGGCTCCCTGCGTTCAGGGGCATGGCGGTGCATTGAAGTCAATGGCACTGCAGCCATGCCCCCCGCGCGCAGTGCGATCACCCGCACCCGGAACGCTGCAAGCACTATTATTGCAGATCGCAGAACACGGGCCAGAACACAGACACTAATGTGCATGTGTTCCGGGTGCAGGCGATCGCACTGTAGGATAGGGGCGTGGCTGCGGTGCCATTGACTTCAATGCACCGCCAGACCGAACGCTCTGGAACGCATGACTTTAATCTATCTAAATGAATTTTAGTGGTTCTAATTGATTTCTGTATTTTGGTTAGACTGGTTTTATCTATACTTATTTATGAAGCTAGTTCTGTTTTATACTTTTATATTAGCTTCCATACTGACCTCGCCAGAATCAATTATAGCTCATTCTTTTGCTCATACAGGATCCTATGGAGCCACCTTTACGTGTGCTAGTAAGCTGCGTGTGGCTCCTTTCCCTTGCAGGGTCCTATAGAGCAACCTTTATGTATGCTAAGCTGTGTGTGTCTCCAAAAACACACAGGCACAGCAAAGAAAGCCACTCCCCTGCTCCCCCTCCTCCTTCCTTCTTTCTTCTTCAAGCCAGTATATCGACATCTGCTGGAGACTGTGCTGGTCCCTTGTGATCTTGTACTGGACCGGAAGTTCAGGGAAGTTGAGCTGAGAGAGTTGGCGCTGTTGTGAAACATGATGACTGGAAGTGCTTGAGCAAAAAATATTTTAAAAAATACTTTTCTGGGAGATGTGTATTTGATTCATTTTTTAAATAAAGTTTGAGAGTTTAATACTTTAATAGAATAAAAAGTAACAATTGCTGCACTTTGATGAATTATTGATTACAATGTAATATTGATGACAGAGCTGCAATCATTCACGTGTCTTATATCTGCCTGGAGTTTGTCTTTAATAAGTAAGGGGTGTTTATTCCCCATCCCATAAGACTCCTGCCCCCCCCCCATGCGCATTTCTCGTGGCGTTCGTGCGCTCGCTGTTGGTGCGGAGAGCGCGGGAATGACTGACAGGACGGCCGGGGCCACATCTGGAGCAAAGATGTATAATTTGCCTAGAAAGAGCACAGAGTCCAGAGGGCAGAGCGGGTTCAGCGATCATTTTATAGACATTAAAAGCCGCAGTTGTTTTAGAGCTGCACATTAATGTTATTTATATGGATGTCACCGGGAGACTCGGCTCAGCTTCGTAAAAAACACTTACGCGCTCATAAAGCATTTTTTTTTTCCCTCCGGCGATTTATAACGATACATCTAATCAGAGGGAATTGTTACAGCGATGATTCACTGCTCATAATTGGGCGCTCATGGGTGACTCCGTTCACCGCCTACTTCCAGCTATTGTCTTTCGTCAGTACCAGCGTTGGCCGGCAAAGCAGCATCAATCATTTATTAAAAGTGTGCGCATGAAGTGCTCTTACGGTATCCTTAACGACCAATCAGATTCCATTTATTGGTGTTCCAGTGCAGATTAAGAAATAGACTCTTA
>NW_017307230.1:219159-231728 GCF_000935625.1 Nanorana parkeri
GAAAAATATCCGCCACCCCCCCCCCCCCCCCCAAGTTAATATTAGAAGGCAGCCCCCCGACAGAGCCACAGCTCGCGGTATACTGAGACGCCGGAGCAGATCCCGACATCGACGTCGAAATCCGCCCAGCTGCGTGAGTGACAGCTGGCTCTGCTTATCTAGAGGCAGAGCCAGCTGTACCCGCCCCCTCCCCGTCCGTTCCGCCAGTCAGCGCTGGCAGATCGGAGCGGGAGCGGGGAGAAGGGAATCCAGCCCCTCCCCTGTCACGGCAGAGAGTCGTGACAGGATCGAGAGGTGAGCGAACCCGGTATGTGTTCGCTCACTTCCCGATCTACTGAGCCGACCTGTGACAGTCTCATTGTCACAAGTCGGCTAGAACTATGAGGTGAGTGGAAATCACTCATCTCATAGTTCTCCTTTAAAGTAGAATTGAAGCCAAAACCTTTTCTTTCAATTTCCGCTTTCCCTTCACTTCCTGTCTGATAGCCCCAACAGGAACTGAGAGGAAATCCCTCCAAAGAGTGGGAAATCCATGGTGGTCATCGGGGGTCACCAGAACTAGTGTACCAATCCCATTGGTCTATATCCCATCTCTTCCTGTTCTGATGAAAGTCCAAAAGTTGGGATTTTCTTTCAATTTCACTTTCAGTGACAACAGTCCCCAGGATAATAGAGAGGGTGAATCTTCCTAATGGAGACACAAAAAACCTTGAGGGGGTTGAACCCCCTCCATTTGGGCTAAACAGCAGGACAGGCCAGATATTAAAAGTGCACCACCAGCGATCACTGCCCAATCACAGTGCGCTCTCTCGTCCTTTAGCATAACCGTTAAGGATGGGGGGGTGGGGGGAGTTAGGTCAATCACCTAGAGGATTTTGCAGATATGCTGTGTAGGGTGTACAGGTATGCAGTGGGAATGGGGCACATCGTTTAACATCTGAACAGTGCTTTACAATGTGCTAAGGATGATGGAAAGCATGGGAGATTGTGGGCAGAAAAGTGAACTAACCCTTTAAAGAAAAACCCCGGGCATATTACAAATTACATATTACAAATTAGTCCTTGCAGTGAGGCAACCACCACAAAAGTTAAGTGCTCATTTTGGTCTAGGGCAGGGGTGGGCAGAAGGGTCAACTAACCCCTTCAAGGGATCCAGCGCTCCTAGAGCAGCCTAGGGAAACACACACAGTAACCATCCATCAAGGACCTATTACCACCATGAAAGCATCCAGTTCTCCCTTCTACTCCCGGAGCAGGGTCGATCACCTGGAGGTTTTTGCTGAAAAGGCAAAGGGGGGGGGGGGGGGGGAGTGGAGAATGTGCACAAAGGTGAACTAACCCTTTAAGGCATCCAGTGCTCCTAGAGCAGCCTAGGGAGTGGTATACACAACAAACACCCTTCAAGGACCTATTGCCACCATTAGGTCATCCAGTGCTCCCTTGTATTACTCTAGGAGGGGGGTCAATAACCTAGAGATTTTTGTGGAAAAGCCAGAGGGGAGGGTTTTTTTTGGAACATGTGCAAAAAGATGAACTAACACATCCAGTGCTCCTAGCGCAGCCAAGGGAATGATTTATTTATACAGCAGCCGCCCATCAAGGACCTACCACTATTAAGGCATCCAGTGCTCCCTTCTACTACCCTGCGGGTGGGTGTGGGTGGAATTTGGGGGGAAAATGTGCAGAATGCTGAAGTAACCCTTTAAAGCAGGGGTGCCCATTAGGTAGATCGCGATCTACCAGTAGATCGCAAAGCAAACAGTGGTAGATCGCTATCAGCTCACTGACCTGAGCTCCCTCCCACGGTGCTAGTGCGGCTGAATGTGTCAGACGGCGCAGACGGGAAGGAGAGAGAGAAGAGACGGCCAAGAGAGAGGGCCAGTTCGCACCACAAAGTCTGCGTTCCAGAGTGTTCGCCCTCTAGAACGCACAGAAACGCAAGCCAGCTTGCAGCATTTTTGCAGATCGCACTGGACCAGAATGCAGGCACTAATGGCGGGGGGCGTGGCTGCAGTGCCAATGACTTCAATGCACCGCCATGCCCCTGAACGCAGGTGTTTTTTCATTGGTAGATCTCATTGAGCTCGTCATTTGAAAGGTAGATCTCCAGACGAAAAATTGTGAGCACCCCTGATTTAAAGCATCCAATACTCCTAGAGAAGCCTAGAGAATGATTTACACAGCAATCACTCATCAAGGACCTATTACCACCATTAGGTTATCCATCGTTCCCTTATACTACTCTAGGAGGGGGAGTCAGTCACCTATAGAGGTTTTTGCAGAAAAGCCGGGAGGGGGATTTTTTGGAAAATGTGCAGAGAGGTGAACTATCCCTTTTAGGCATCCAGTGCTCCCATCTACTACTTTAGCAATAAAAAGCTGGTAGATCTTCTAACCCAGGGGTGCCCATTAGGTAGATAGCGATCTACCAGTAGATCGCAAAGCGAAAACTGGTAGATCCCCATCGGCTCACTGACCTGTGTCCTGTCCTCCCGCGGTGCTCGTGCGGCTGAATGTGTCAGATGCCGCAGACGGGAAGGAGAGAGGAGAGGAGACTTGGGAAGCTGCTGCAGTGGAGGTAAGAAAAGACAGAAGAGAGACAGCAGAGAAAGTGAGAGAATAGACAGCAGATAGAAACAGGGGAGAAAGAGAGGGGTGAGCGCGAGGAGAGAAGAGAGGGTTGGTTGACTTCAATGCACTGCCACGCCCCCTCCCGCCCATGAACGCAGGTGTTTTTTCGTTGGTAGATCTCATTGAGCTCGTCATTTGAATAGTAGATCTCCAGACGAAAAATTGTGGGCGCCCCTGATCTAACCCTTCCCCACTCCATGAAAATGCTCTTTCTGGGGTTAGGCTTTAAGCTGGCCTCTTGTACATGTCAGTCTCTACCTGACACTCCACATTCCCTTCAATTGTTAGTTTAGAAAGTTACACTTTGTATCCAGCGCTCCTTGTAAATGAGATTTATGTCTCATTAGACGTCACGTTCCGGCAATCTCTAAGCCGAAAGGATGAAAAGACGCTGAATTTTTGTAAATTATATTTAAGTCCAAATGAGGAAATGATCGTGGGAATTGAACATATCGCATCGGACGGACGGCGTCCAACTTGGCGCGAAGTATTTTTCTGGATTAGTCAAAACAACGTCGTAACTTTCGGTCATAAAGATATAAAAGTTTGCGGAGAGCCAGAAAGTGATGTGAGGCGGGGACGTCAGGCTCGGCATCTCGTTTGCTGAAGGAATGTGCGATGTGTGTCATTTAGAGGGATCCACCTCATTTTCTTTATGTAAAAGTCACAGCGCAGAGAAACGCCGCTCTACGGTAAAAACGGGACGCCGATTTTGCTGTCCATTCCTTTCCCTGCCTCACCTCATCATCATAAATTTGTCAGCGTGGAGGCCCCCCAATGGATTGCTGGGCTGCACCTCTCTCTGCTAACTTGTGAGCTGGAAACAATCCCTTGTTTGTGTCCGCCTCCCTCCCTCCCGCCGGGCCCCGGCCCTAATCCGGGAATTATAACGCTTTGTGGAGCTGATAAAAGCTGAACAAGTACATAAACGTGGACCCAAAACAGACATTTTATTATTAAGGTGGGGCTCCTCTTTTTTTCTAGTCTCAGCTCTAATGGGAAAAGTTTAGAAACCCTGCCAGGTTTGTTTAGTGCTATCGAGGTAGAGGATAGAAGGGCCGCTCCACTGAAAAAGTTCAGAGTAAGATTCTATTTAAATTCCCAAGGATGAACCCAACGCCTTTTGGGGTTTCAAGGTTCACCCTCCCTCAGGGCTGAACAAAGACAGAAGAATGAAATGTGAGCTGAAGTATTAAAAGCCTGATTTTTAATCGTTTGGTGCAGCTCACATCTCTGTCAGCGACCCCCTATCACTGTGCATGTGCTAAGCGTGCTTTCCCGTTCCATAGAAAAAAGCACTCTTCCGCGTGGACGCGAATGGCGCACAGGAAGTGACACATCACCCTAATCATTTCCTCTATATAAACCAAACCTGAGCACCACCATATTGCTGGATTATCTTCAGCTCTCCTGTGTATCCTGTGGTCCTGTGAATTCCATCCTGATTTGCTGTGACCCGGATTGGTCTTGACCTTTCTTGCCTGCTGCCTGCCACCGACCTCGGATTTGTTTACTGGACTTTGCCTCTGCCTCACCCCTGTGTACCGTTCTTGCCCGATTGCTTTTGACCTTGGCTCGTTGACTTGGATATCGAAATTGTGCCTTGGAAAATCAAGCCCCTGGAATTCAGCTTGCACGGTGTTATCACCACTGGCACCCGTGCCACTCGTTGTCTACTTGGACTCTGTCCCCAACCTCAGAGTCCTCGGGACACGAGGTGCAAGGGAGGCCTCCTCACACATTCAGTCCCCAACCAGGTACGTGACAATCTCATTCTTCTATCTTTATAAAGCCCTGGGGAAGAAGGCCTTTGCAAGCCCTGAAACGCGTAGACTTTTTACTTGATTAATTAAAAAAAAATGTTACTCTGGACTCGTAGTGCTTCTGTGCCTACTTCATCTGTATTTTTCTCTAAGGATTACAAGGGCCCTAGAAAAGTATTGTTGCCAGTGATCTCCTATATAACACCCAGGATTATATAGAATACATTGATTCATCCAGTGCTCCTCACCATCACCAAAATCCCAAGCCTTTTAGTGCTGCCCGTGTACCCATTAGATAGAATTCTGCTTAGTTCCCGCCCAAAAGACACAACAGGAAATGAAATTAAGTCTCTCCAAAGTGAGGGCAAATCCCCTCTTAGGCAGATGTTACCAGACCAGGTGTCCCCCATGAAGGGAACAGGAGGTTCCTGTGCAGCTCACGCGGCGTCATTGCTTGACTGGTGGCTGAGACATACAGCATCATTGGCTGTTAGAATGCACACGGGCGCACCATAACAACCTATGATGCTGTGGGGTCTTAGCATGCAATGATGCTGCGCAGCTCAGCCAATAGCATCCGAGCAACCAATGATACTGCGAGGGTCCTACAGTGTGATTGGTTGCTAGAACATAGGTGGCCCTTGGTTCAGTTGTTAGTGTGTCCGAGCAACCAATGAGGCTGTGTGGCCAAGCCACTAGTGTCCGAGCAACCAATGAGGCTGTGTGGCCAAGCCACTAGTGTCCAAGCAACCAATGAGGCTGTGTGGCCAAGCCACTAGTGTCCGAGCAACCAATGAGGCTGTGTGGCCAAGCTACTAGTGTTCGAGCAACCAATGAGGCTGTGTGGCCAAGCCACTAGTGTCTGAGCAACCAATGAGGCTGTGTGGCCAAGCTACTAGTGTTCGAGCAACCAATGAGGCTGTGTGGCCAAGCCACTAGTGTCTGAGCAACCAATGAGGCTGTGTGGCCAAGCCACTAGTGTCTGAGCAACCAATGAGGCTGTATGTCTCACACACCGTCATTGGTTCCTAGAACACAGGTGGCCCAAGGTTTGGTTTTCTCTGAAGTTCTCTGAACCCAAATTTCTGGCTGGGTTTACCGAACGTCCACGCAAACCGACCCCAAGCCAGTTTGGCTCATCAAAAGTTCTGGTAACTGTAGTCTCCAGTACAGAGAGTAAAGGGAAATTACAAAATGTTTGAGTTGTCACCGTAACAGGAAATTGTCCAATGGGGCTGCTTGTTACGGTGACAACTGTCAAAGTACTTTATAGGTCTCCTCTTACTTCCTGCTTTATCTCTGGGATAGGAAGTAAAGGGGATTCTCCCCAATGGGACACAGACAGGCAAAAAACTTAAGAGTAGTCATAACCTTTTCCTGTAATATCCTAAACTTGGCTTTACATAAAAATGGTGGTAAATGTCTTATCACTGTCATGTGTTAAGCATATTACAAGTCTTGTCATACTGTCTCTATATATTGTATGTGAGGCTCAGACCAGAAACATGATAATGTTATGTACATAATACCCCTGACATATGTGTGACGCCGGACCCCTCCATGTAACAATACCTGTCCTCCTTTTGTAGTAAATGGTTCCAATGTGCATTATATGTGCACATAAGTCACAGGGCTGGAAGGGGGCCCACCCAGCACCAGATCCGTCATTCCAGTCCCAGTGCATCATGGGAAAGAATTCAGAGGTTGCTGCCATGATGGATCAGCTGCTTTTTCCTGCTGCAAGGGAATGATATAACAACACAGAACTGACTTCATAATACCAAAGAGAGAGCATCATGGGAGAGAATGCAGCTCTTGCAGCATCAATGGATCAGCAGCTTTAAACTTTAACACTTAAGCTGGCCATACACTATGCGAATCAGGTGCAAGCACCATACAGGTATTATGACGGCGGCCACTGTCAGATTACAATGGGTACAGCCGGGGACTCCTCCATGCATGCTGTTTAGCATGAATGGAACATCTGTTATATTTTTTCTGACCAGTCCTAGGTTGAACAAAAAAAATATATAATAGTGTATACCCTACTTATCACTCCCTGCCATTCTAACACTAACCTTCCCAGTAACCCTAACACTAACCCTCTCTGTAACCCTAACGCTAACACTCTCTGTAACCCTCACACTATTCCTCCCTCTAAACTTCACTATAACACTAACCTTCCCTGTAACCCTAACATTCTCCATACATGTAAGCCTAAAAGTAACCCTCCCTGTAACCCCACACTAACCCTCCCTCTAACAATAACACTCTCTGTAACCCTAACACTCTCCATACCTGTGACCCTAAAAGTAGCCCTCCCTGTAACCCTAAAACCAACCCTCCCTGTATCACTAACACTATTCCTCCCTCTAACCTTCCCTGTAACACTCATACTAACCCTCAGTAACCCTAAAGCTAACTTTCTCTGTAACCCAAACACTAATCCCCCCTCTAATCCTCATATCAATACTAATCCTCTTTGATGAAGACTGGACCTCTTGCGCCATACTCCTCTCTCCTGCGCTGGGATCCTTTGCTTCAAAAACAAACCCAAAAGATGGCGTCCCTGGACTGGTGACAGAATCTTCTCTTCCCTCCAAACTACCCCAAACCCCCCGGTTCTGTGCTGTCACCTTGTCCTGGGGTCATGCTCCCAGTTCTGCAGACATTCTGCTCTTCCTGCACCGAGCTGTCAATGGCTCCTGATTGGCATTTGTATAACATGGAAGAATTGAATCTGAGCAAGTAAACAGGAGGCTAGTTCCTCTACATGAGGGCACGCAGGATTTGGTTGCAGTGCGGTCTCTGCTCTTCCAAATTCGATTATATAAACTGAGCTGATTGAGAACAGAAGACTCTGCTATCCAGTATCATGGAAAGGATTTTCAGACGCGTCTCCTTCTTATACACATCGGCTGGGAAGGACGCTCTGCGGTCTCCCATCGTCTTCCCTGATTGGCTTTCTTTCACTTCTCCCTCTGCAGAGATTATAAGATTTACTATTCTGGTTTTATCTAATTTGTTCTTCGGAATGTATTTCCCTATGAAAGTCACGGAGACCCTCCTCACCCCTCTATCGGGCCGTCTGTCAACGGAACCACCGCTTGTACCATTGGCACTGCCCATTGATGTCTTTGCCAACTTTAGCTAGCTGGTCCGTTTACAAAATTTATGTTGCACAATTTGACCAAAGAGGACTGTCAATGGCTGCCAAAAAGGTAATCCAATGATCCAAGAGCTACAGTCACTGACCCAGAACAAGCATGAGATCAGAAAATACTGAAGTTACAGATAGCCTTGTAGAAGGAGGTGAGCAAAGGTCTAGTATTGTTCTCCTAGTTTACCTCCCAGGTACTCTCCTCCTAGTTTAGGTTTGATTTATTTTTTGCATGAAAACAGAGCAAAGTTGACAAACCATGTGACATTGTTTGAAGATGTTTAAAATGACACTAAACTCAGGAATTAAATCATAAAAATCCATTAAAGCACCTTAACTATGAACAACAATGTATCTTATTTGCGTATCACTCGGCTGTAGATCCTCCTATCATCTCTGAATTGGTGCTGACACTGTCCTTCCTTCTGGAGGGGGGCTACTTCTGTTCCCCATGTTCCATGTGTGTGTTGTAAAGTTGTCACCGCTCCAAGCTCACTCCCGGGATGGACTACAATCTCAATACAAATGATTAAAATAAAAGTGAGATTGTAGTCCATCCCGGGAGTGAGCTTGGAGCGGTGACTAGTTTACAACACACACCAGGATCATGGTGACCAAAAGTAGCCCCCCCTCCAGGAGGAAGGTCAATGCAACAGTGCAGACTGCCCCAAGTAAACCCCACATGTGATTCTGAGCCTCCATGATTGAAAGAACTGAAATTCAATGTGTCAAAGGGGTGGGCCAGGGCCAGTCAGGCTGGGAAGGAGAAGACTACATGATACTGGACATCCTCCAGCCAGGAAATGAAACGGCCTCTATCTGACGTTGACGTGGTGCAGCTTCTAATGCCCATTGTGAGAAGCTTGCAGTGTGCAGTAAAATCAGAGAAAGAGGAGAGGAGCCGGTACAACTGTGCAAGATTGTAGGGAAGGATGGAGGTCAGCTTTAGAAAAACAGGTTTGGTTGGACTTCCACTTTAAATGATGTATTGCAGCTCATACAAATCTTCTTTCCTGTAATTTTCAGTAGTCCCTCCAGCACTAGTGGCAGTCCCTGATCCAGCGCTGACTGCTGTGTCTTCTGTGTCCCACGATGTCTGTGCGGGTGCACGCTGGAGGGCTGCCTGCATTGACTTACCTTGTGTCTCTCCTCATCTCCCGGCCGAAGATCTCTACTGCGCATGCGCCCGCCCCAAGATCCTTTGTGGCTGCCCGAGAATCTTCAGATCTTCAGAAGGGGCGGAGACACAGGTAAGTTTAAACCTCTTTGGTAACTTTTATGTTTTTGCATATATCTACTGCTTGCTAGCAGTAGATATATGCCCAAAAAAAAACGGGGGGGTGGGGGCTAAATACCCTTTAAATATCTAAATATTTATTACATTTAATACAAATTATTCCAGTGTACAGATGAGCATTTTTTTAACACCTCCACTGTTGCCCTTCTGTTGTCTTGTACCAGTCTTGCCCCTCCCCCGTTCTGCCCTACCATTGACTAGTCGCTGACGGCCACAATTCGCACGTTCAGACCCAGATTTTCGGCTGACAGTCCGGTCTTTAAACACTTTAACAATGAGCCCCTCTTGAACATGTAACGAATTCTGCTGTTTTGCTGATACTCGCTCCATGGCTCCGAGCGCCAACAATCATCCCACGTTCAAAGGCTGTTACATCGCGTTGTTTCCCCGAATCTTCAGAAACAAATCACTTCTACTGTCGTGGTAAACAACCCGCTTCCCTATTTATAATGGTCTGGCCCTCTAGCAACTTCAGTGCAAAATTATAGCTAATCTGCCTACAAACGTCAGGTGGTCATAATAATCTGGCCACTCAGTGTATATATATGTACACACACAGTATATCCATATATGTTATCTATACCACATGAACTGAAGTAAATCTGATACAGAAAACATATTTTTGAAAAATGTGACAATATTTTGTTTCTAATGTTGTTCAAAAAAGATAAAACTTATAAAATTGTTGCATTGTGAGTAATTTGCCCCCAAACATGGAGATTTTCAGGCCAATCACTAGGGACACCCGCTGGCTGCGAGCGGTACTGCGTCCAGGTCTAAGCTAATCTCAGCTGACAGCTTAGTTTAAGTTCAGCTCAGCGTTGGGGAGGCGGCCCCCCATTAATAAGACACCCTGAGGTCAGCACAGGTCAGCTGCAGTGCCTCAACTTGGCTCTGACCTTGCTGAGGCTCCTGCCAGGCACATCTGGAATGCATTTTGGCTTCAAGTGCAATAAACTGGAACACTGAACACAACAGGAATAGGGGGAGGCAGCCTGGATGGAGGAGGAATTTCTGTGACCCCTGCTAAGCCTGTGGTACAGCCTGGCGGTTAAACCAAATCCTTGAGGTCTTAGCAAAGGTCCAGGCCAGGAAGCCGGACAATTTAGCAGCCATATGTAAACATTTTATGGGTTAATATCACAACAAATTCTTTTCTCCCGCAAAGTAATTGTAAAAAGTGTGTGTGTGTTCTGTGTATTCGGAGGGCGGTGATGCAGGTTCAGTGAAATGTTGCTCAGATCTGCGAGCAGTGACATCACTGTGTTAACTGCACAATATGATATGCTGGTTCTTGACGCTGTCTGATTTTGCCATGGCACTCAACCTCAACCTATCCCTAAGGGTGATCCTAAAACCCATTTCTGCTGGAGGGAGATGGCCCTTTAAGAGAAGGACTCTTGCTGCCTGTGTGGAAGCAGTGGTCTCTCGGCAGAAATCTGAAATACCCCTTGCTGAGTCAGAGCCAGAGCTTATCAATCAACAGAGAGCATGAGCTTTGCGGATTGCAGAGCCTGGCTCAGCAGGGGGCGTGCTGGACCTCTGCAGAGGGACCACTGCTTCTATTTATATCAGATTTTCAATTGGGCTTAAAGTGACATTAAACCCTCAGATTTTTTAACATAAACCAATACTGTAATGTGCGCCTTACTGTAATCCATGGTTGTTTCCCTTCTCTTTGCTGCTCTTCCTTTTAGACCCTTATCTCTTCTCATGCTGGGGGACAACTTCTGTTTTGCAGCAGAATGCCTTGTCTCTAGAATGGATACATGGTGTCTGTGTGTAGGGTTGTATAGGTTTGCAACCTGAGCCAGCACTACAGGAAGAGGCACTCAGCTGCAAAGGGAAGTTCTCCCCAAGCATGAGAAGAGAGAGGATTTAAAAGGAAGAGCAGCAAAGAGAAGGGAAACTACCATGGATTACAGTAAGGAGCACATTACAGTATTGGTTTATGTTACAAAATCTGAGGGTTTAATGTCACTTTAAGCTTTTGAGTCGCACGAGTGCGATGGTGTCCTCACTCCATACAAACATTTATTTTGCACAGTGTGCCACCTTGCTGGCCACCAATGTTTGCCGTATACCATTTACACCTGGAAAATACAAGCCCCACAAAAGGGGCAGATTTCCTCTTTAACCCGAAGACGACATTTTATGTTTTCTAGGTTCAGCTTTTCATGATCAATCTATTGATTAAGCATCTTCCTACTTCTTATTCCTATTGGCCAGTGAGGCAGCTTATCTTAGTAATGGGCCAATAGGAATATGCGGGAGAGACCATAACTGAGGGGACGGCTTTCACGCTACCGGTCACTAAGCCTGCTCAGTTTACCTTTACTCCCCTGCAGCCACGTTTCACACTGCTCCTCACTTGTGAAATGGATTGGTCCACAGTCTCCCTGTGCTTGATGTATATGTAATGCCAAAATGTTTCTTCTGAATTTTAGGTACAACCGGAAATGGTTAGAAACCCCTCTCAGGCGTTTTTTTGCAATCTGTGTCCCATCGGGGAGATTTGCCCTCATTTTGTGTTTTAAAGAACCCCATTATCAGTGCCAGCCTGAGGGGAGCGTCTGGGTGGTGGGGGTGGTAGCAGGGGGTGCCCACAGTGTTCCAGGTTACTAATAGCTCTTAGCAACCTGTCATGCTCTATCTGGTGTCCCATCCAGCTCCTGGCAACCATTGGCATCAGTGAGCTAGGTGGGACGCCAGACAGAGCAGGTCGGCGTCTTCCATCCCCTGCATGAAAAGTGTTCCCTATCAGCACCCCAACCCCCCAAAATTACATCACCTCATGCGGTGAGAATCATAAGGACCACCCTGCCCTTTACCATCTCACTCAAGTGATCTGCCGACGAAAAACCCAGCTGTGACCCGGACCGGAGAGCCAATCCCTGGGGATGTTTAGAATCAAATATAAAGGTTTACAGAACATTACAACTCGGCGATGCCGATGTTTCCAATAAACAGATCACATTGTAACTAAAAAAGGAATAAAGGTTTTCCTTTAATCAGGAAGGAATGATTCTCCCCTGTAAAGCCGGTGTGGATGGTATCTTGGCCAAGTTTTAGGACTAGACCGCGGGCAAACCACCAAACAGTCTTATTACCGCGCCAATCTCACGCCTTTGAGGGCGCAATCAGCGCTGCACCTCTGCATCTGCTCAATGCTAAACCTGAACTAAGACGAGACAAAAGGCTTCTCTGGTTGTGGAGTGATGCAGAGCCAGTTCCTGGAACTCTGATCAGATCCTCAATCCAATTGAGATGAAAATCTTGCATCTTATCACGTTGCGTGATCTGAAAGTAATTAGACATCGGAGGCCCCCATGGTGTTCCATGTACCGTTTTTATTGCCGCCGCGCTCCAGGTCCATACATTTTGACAAATCCCCCGATGCTTGCAGAGTTACAGATTGAAGGGTAGCGAGGCGGTCGCCTCTTTTTCCTCTCTTTTTACATTTTTTTAAATCCTCGGGCAGTTTGGAAAACACCAATTATTATGGCAGTTATTGTGGGGCGTTAATGGGGCGTTTAAGCTTTGTGATGTTTATATTGTGCGAAATCCCTGGAGACCCCCCCACCAGATCATTAAACACACAGAGCTGAAGTGCATGACGTGCAGAGCCTGTGTGCCCTCCAGCAGGAGAGTGAAAGAAAAGCACAAACACGACTTGTAATCAATGACTGGGAACAGGGAGCTCTGCGTTACCCTATAA
>NW_017307230.1:231772-238208 GCF_000935625.1 Nanorana parkeri
GGGGAATATAGAGAGAGGGAAGAGAGGCAGCCAGGGGAGGGAGTAAGGGGACCGGCTATAGAGGACTACAAATACCAGCAATACATTATACAGCAATACATAATAATATGAAGCTACATGCTACTGTTCCGGGGGGGGGCTTTCTGATGTCTCAGGTTGCCTGTACGGGCTCTTACCAGGGCTGCATAGGCTCTTATGTGGAATCTGCTGGCTTTCAGGTGGGCTTTGCGGGCTCTCATGTGGGCTGTGTGCGCTCCCAGGTGGCTGTGCAGACTCTCGGGTGGGCTGTGCGGACTCTCAGGTGGGCTATGACCGCTCTCAGGTGGGCTATGCAGGCTCTCAGGTAGGCTATGCATGCTCTCAGATGGGCTTTATGGGTTCTCAGGTGGCTGTGTAGGGTCTCAGGTGGGCTATGCGGGCTCTAAGGTGGGCTATACACACTCTAAGGTAGCCACATCTGTTTAAAAAAATGACTCCAGGAGCCAGATGCATCAGGGAATTTGTAGTTTTTACCACAGCTGGATTGCCAATGTTGTCTATAGAAATATTCTCCCAGGGCAGCAAAATATTCTTTACAAAAGCGAATCCCTTGCAAGGCCAGTAGAATGCTTATGCAAGGATTTTAGTGGATACCATTAGATATGCTTACCTGATCTGGCCTGTAGATGCCAAGACAGGCCCGGACACAATTTCCTCAAACAAGTTGTCGATCTTAGTTAAAAATCCCTCCAGATGCATGGTACAGCTGGCCAGTATCTCACCCAAACCAAAGAACAGAGCTGGGGATGGTTGAAATGCTACCTCGAGCTCTGTACTGTACAGATGTCTGGGGAAAGCATTGAGCCAGTCACATGAGCAATGTAAGATTTATGAGGACACAGAGTACATTGCAAAGGAATAGACATGTGAATTTTTTAGAGAATTGTAGCTGCCCCGCAGATCAGAACTGAACGGTCATTTGTAATAAAGATAAATTGCAGCCGTTATATTTGCTAAATCAATCATCTTTTTCGTGAAAATGGCGTTTTCCTTTCAAGGTCGTTTTCAAGTCCGATGTTGATGTCAAAATCCTTTTATTTCTGTCCTTACAAGAGGTCGCCCCGTCTTAAATATCTTCACTCCCGAAATATGAAATTTCACCTGTGAATGAGACTCGGCAATGCAAACATCTGAAAGTTCCATCTCGGAGCAGACGTTCTCACCGATGACAATGATATCATCCAATACGGCTCCTTTATTAGCTGAAGACGTTATTATAGTCTAGAAACCGTCATATAGACTCTGTATAGTGACATGAATTATGTGAAATGAAGAGTACCTGTCTGCAAGACACTTCAATATATAGACGAAATAGTCGCCGCTCCAAGCTGTTACATTGTATACCTGTAAACATTGTATCCCAAACTGTCAGAATGTTATTCCCTGTGTACGCCATCTGAATTAGAAGATTAAAGTGACACTAAACTCTGGAGTTAAATCTTAAAAATGCATTCAAGTCCAGGGCCGTATTAACTCTCTCTGCTGCCCCAAAGCCAGGTTCCTCAATGCGCCCTCCTATCCGCCAACCCCCCCATGGAAAATGGCAGACCTGCAGGTTGCATAAAAGTGATCTCGGCAACATTGCCGGAATCACTTGTACAAAGCAAGTGGCAGCTTCCCCGCTGTACATTTAGCTCTGGTTGCCCAAAGCAGGGCTAAATGTATAAAATAACTACCCGCCCGGCGCCCGGAACTGCATGTCCCAGGCGTCAGGAGATAGGAATTCCACACCCCTGCTGCCCCTCACCCCTGCTGCCCCTCTACTCCCTGCTGCCCCTCTACTCCCTGCTGCCCCAAGGCCGGGCCTTGGTTGGCCTTGTGGGAAATCTGGCCCCGTTCAAGTCCCTTGACTATTAGCAACAATGTATCTTATTTGTGTATCACTCGGCAGTAGATCCTCCAATCGTCTCTGAATTGGTGCTGACACTGTCCTTCCTTCTGGAGGGGTGGCTACTTTGTTCCCCATGGTCCCGGTGTGTGTTGTAAAGTAGTCACCGCTCCAAGCTCGCTCCCAGGATGGACAACAATCTCAATACAAATTAGTAAACTAAACGTGAGAGGGAAGGACAGAAGGAAGGAAGGACAGTGTCCGCACCAATTCAGAGATCTACAGCCGAGTGATACACAAATAAGATACATTGTTGTTCATAGTTGAGGTACTTGAATGTATTTTTAAGATTTAACTCCTGAGTTTAGTGTCACTTTAATATTTTAATTCAGATGGCGTACACAGGGAATAACATTCTGACAGTTTGGGATACAATGTTTGCAATGTAACAATTCTCACAAGTTTAAATTACAAGGAAGAGGAAACATGACATTCACAACAGACAGAAATATGCAACCTATTAACCTATCCTCACCTCACTAACAACATAGGATATGGATACACCAGAATATACTGTATATACAACAATCATGTGGGCAAGAGCCAATTTGTGATTCTAGACGACTGGGTCAGAGCAACTCCAATACTGCAGCTCTTGTGGGATGTTTCCGGTCTGCAGTGGTCAGGACCGACCAAAAGTGGTCAGAGGAAGGAAAACCGGTGAACTGGTGACAAGGTCATGGGTGGCCAAGGCTTATTGATTGATGTGGGGAGCGAAGTCTGGCCCGTGTAGTCCGATCCAATAGAAGAGATACTGGAGCTCAAATTGCTGATAAAGTAAGTCCTGGTTTTGATAGAAAGGTGTCTGAACACACAAAACATCGCAGTTTGTTGTGTATGGGACTGTGTAGCTGAAGACGGTTCAGGGTGCCCATGCTGACCTGTGTCCACCACCACAGTACCTACAATGGGCATGTGAGCATCAGAACTGGACCATGGAGCAATGGAAGAAGGCGGCCTGGTCTGATGTATCACGTTTTCTTTTACATCATGTGGATGGCCGGGTGCGTGTGTGTCACTATGGGAAGAAGACAAGCCGTCAGAGGGAGTGTAATGCTGTGGACAATGTTTTGCTGGGAAACCTCGGGTCCTGCCATTCATGTGGATGTTACTTTGACACGTACCACCGACCTCACCCCTGCTGCCCCCGAGGCCGGGCCTTGGTCGGCCTTGTGGGAAATCCGGCCCTGAGTATAAGAACTCTTCATTGAATGGACAAAGCACAGGTTCACTTTAATCAGAGCTGTAGCTCCGGGTAGATGATACCTGTCGTTGCCACAGTTTAGATTGTAAGCTCTCATGATCAGAGACTTCCTAACCCTCCTGTATGTAATTGTATTGTAGCTCCACTGTTTCCCTTTATATTGTACACCGCTGCACAAACTGTTGGCGCTATATAATAGCAATAACATTGGCCACCAATGAGCAGAGCAGACAGCGCTATTGTCGGGGACTGCTGAGCTCGGTGGCACAATTCAGGTGTTTGGACTTCTCTCAGTATCTCCTGCCAGATCTGGGAAAACCGACTCAGCCTCCACATTGTTACATAGTAAATCAGGTTGAATAAAGACAACGGACCATCCAGATCTCTGTTGTTAATGAGGATATTTTTGGAAGCCGTCGTCTTCCTATTATTGCATTTCCACCTGCGGTTCATCTACACCAACAGCGGAGAAGGAGCTCTGCTATGGGTGTGACAACGCAGCACAACCGCGTCGCTGTCAGGGGCTCAGCAGGTAAACACTTCCCTTTTGATGGACTTTCCTTCCGGTAGGATGGGAGCCACGCACAGATCTGTGCCGACCGCCCTTCCTGAGACATTCCATTCATTTCCAGGATTCAGGACACATTCATCCCTCTGATAGAGGAGTCCGCAGATGGGAGTGACTCAGGGTTTGCATGCTTTAAAGGGAGCATGAAAGAGACGTGTACAGATTTAATATGGTCTAAAATAAATAAAATGTGTGTATGTCTCTAGATATACTTTATATACAGTGTATACATATTTAAACATTTTTTTTCGTTTGCACAACTTTAATTAGAAAATAGGAAAAGCTTTTTTTTTTAAATATATGTATATATTTCAAAAAAAGCATTTCCAATTTTCTAATTGATGTTGTGCAAAGGGCAGTAACCCATAGTAACTAGGGCTGGTGATGATTCAAATTTTCGTGTTCGATTAATCTAATTTTTTAAAAATCAATTAATCGATTAATTTTGATTAATTATAACGCACATACAGATCCAACTACATTGGCCTATACACATACAGCACGGCAATGAAGTAATAACATGAACTAGGATCACACTAATCCAGCACGTTATTCATCTCACGTGCCCCATTCAGTATGGCCGCCGCTTGAGTGGGGCGACTCAGAATAATAACGTGCTGGATTAGTGTGATCCTAGTTCATTTTATGACTTCATTGCTGTGCTGTATGTGTATAGGCCAATGCAATGCAAACTCACCGGCCCAAGTGACATCGATCAAAAAGTTTAACGATTAATCGAGAAATTAATCTTTAATTTCCACAGCCCTAATAGTAACCAATCTGAACCAGCTGTCACCAGGACAAATAGAGAGGGTGACTCTCCCCTGTATACACACAGACAACAGTAAAAACCTGATGGGTTCTAAATTCTATGCAAAAATAAAAAAATAAAACATTAATAAAGTTTAGGCTGGGAATGGCCTTTAGTTACTTTGGAGCAAGTCAGTGAGGAAATGAAATGGAATAGTTGTTACATTGTATTTACTACTTCATTCATGTGTCGATAGTGTGACCGACTGTTGCTCTGCATATGACATCAGTTATCTATCTATCACTTTCCCAAACAATTCATCCTCACACAGCTCCCTCCTCATGTATCATTTCCCCCTCCCTATTAGATTGTAAGCCCTCACGGGCAGGGCCCTCCTTACCATCTTGTCTTGAATTGTATTGTGATTGTAATGTCTTCCTTATATTGTAAGGCGCTGCGCAAACTGTTGGCGCTATATAAATACTATGTAATCATCATCATCATCAATTACAGCAACCTTACATGTAAAAAAAAGTACATTGTATCTTTTTTACCCTTTGTTAGCCCTAACCCTCTAATCAGCCCTTATTAACCCCTTCCTTCTACCCTTAGCTATTTTTTTGCTTTTTTTCTATAATTGTTTTGCTTATTTTTATTTTTTTAAATATTAATATCAATTTTTTTTTTCATTTCCTTTCATTTTGTTACTTTTTCAGTGTCACATTTAAACAAAAATGTACATCATTGTTGCTTAGTACCAGAAACATAATTTTGGCGTTCATTGTAATAAAATACAAAGAATACAATATATCGTTTTTAAATACAGCAGGGGTAGGCAAGCTCGGTACTCCAGCTGTGTGGTGAAACCACAAATCCCATCATGCATCTTCCTCTGGGAGTCATGCCTGTGGCTGTCAGAGTCTTGCAATGCCTCATGGGACTTGTAGTTCCACAATGACTGGAGTGCCGGCGTTGCCTAACCCTGATCTACAGCATCGGTAATTTTTTGTAAGGATGTATGTATTACTTTCGTGTGTGAAAATATGACAATTTTATCTCCAAATAAACAGGCCCATAGCAGAAATAGAATCATTTCTCAGGTCCAGATGGGGTTGAAGGCAGGGGTAGCCAAACTCTGGCCCTCCAGCTGCGGTAAAACTACAAATCCCATGATGAATCTCGCTCCGGGAGTCATGTCTGTGGCTGTGAGAATCTTGCAATGCCTCATGGGATTGGTAGTTGCACCGCAGCTGGAGGGCCGGAGGTTGGCTACCCCTGGTTTAAGGGTATGGGAGCTGCAGTGGTTAAGGGCCCATTCATACCCATGAGTCTAGATATGTTGCTTTAAAATGCACCTTACTGTAACACACATACATGATTACATGCCATTATTTTTCAATAGAACCCCAACAAACTAAGACAATAACACTTCCAAATCCCATGCGTTGCAATGCACCTGAACATGCTGCAACATACTACTTACTATACATTAGCATGGTGCTTGTCCAATTTTTGGTTTGGCATTGGCATTCTGTTCTATAGGCCGTGTATGAAGTATTTCCCTAACTTAGAAAAGTATGCCAAAGGTCACACGAATCCCTTACATGCCTTCATTATACTCAGAGGAAGCGTCAGGGGACAGACACACCTCCGACACACATAAACATCTCCCTGGGATCTGTTCCTGTTGCTGGATTAACTTTAAAAACAGGAGCGAAGCCTCCTATAGGAATGCTGGGAAGGAAACTGTTCACGGAATGAATGTTTGAAGCCATTTTTAGGAGGATATAAAAAATAGAAACAATTCAGGGAAATGCTATAAAATAACTGCGTTCTGGCACATGGAGTATGTTGACATTCTCATACAAGGACACATGAACGGTGTCAGCTTTGGGATGCCGTCATTGTGAATTAAAGGCACGCTGGCAAAAGTAATCTTCTGTTCTGGTAGCTATACAGTATACAGTGGGGGAAAACAATAATGAT